>NC_137909.1:25216341-25281341 GCF_963457725.1 Sprattus sprattus
CTGATGTGTGAGGGGGCTTTAGGAGAGGGTATCTGGAAAATCTAACAGCGCGTTGAACACTAAAAAAAATCACAGTGATGACTGTTTCTTCTCTCGTGTGCACTCTCTCTCTCTCTCTCTCTCTCTCTCTCACTCACTCCACACCTTCTTCCTATTCCAGTATCTCCCCCTCTCTTTTCCTCTCTAATCCACCATCTCTCACTCTCTCTCTCTCTCTCTCTCTCTCTCTCTCTCTCTCACTCACTCCACACCTTCTTCCTCTCTCAGTATCTCCCCCTCTCTCTTCCTCTTTAATCCACCATCTCCACTCCTCTCTCTCTTTCTCCATCCCCCTCTTCCTCGCCTCTCTTTTATCTCCTTCATTATGTCCTGCTCCGTTTCATTTTTAGCACACTCATCTTAAGGCAAAGGTAGTTCTATTCCTTATTCAGGCCCCAGGCATAAAATGTTAATTCAGCACCGCTCGAGACTGGTGAAATACCCAAAGGCAAATCCTCTCTCTACCCCCCACCCCCCCAAACACACACACACACACACACACACACACACACACACACACACACACACACACAGATCCCCACACACACACACACACACACACACACACACACATCCTCACACACACACTCTCCCTCCTCTCTGCTCCGGTTTCCACACGTTCACAGCAGGCCTAATTAACAGACAGGAGGGTGAAGGCAAGCGCGAGCAGGTCATGCAGAGGCAGGGGGCTAGTGTTAACAGCGAGCAGCCAAGAGAGCACGGGAATACTTCAGTGCATACACACATGCTCATACATACAGCCTACACACACACTAACACTAACACACACGTGTGCACATTCACAACATCTGAAGAGTAGCTACCACACTCACACAAAAAGTGTGAGTGCTGAACTTCACACATATGCACACACATACACATATACACACACACACCTATCACACACACACACACACACACACACACACACACAGATCACACACATTACACTCTCACACACACACACACACACACACACACACACACACACACACACACACACACAGATCACACACATACACACACAACACACACACACTCACACAAACACAGCCATAAATGCACAATGTAATTTGGCTCTGAGTGTCTGCTCAGATGAGCTACTGCATTGCATATGAAGATATGAATAATTCCTCATGGGGACCGAGAGGCAGATCCCTTTGCGTTAACGATCTTATTATTTCAATCCTTCATGAATGAAAAGTGGAGCAGTGGAGCCTCTGTGTGTGTGTGTGTGTGTGTGTGTGTGTGTGTGTGTGTGTGTGTGTATGTGTGTGTGTGTTTCACAACACACAGCATTTGTGCATTTGTACGTATACTTAAACCAATCTATGTGTGTTTGTGTATGAGAGTGTTTGTTTATCTGCGTGAGCTTGTTTGTGGTAAAGCGCACATGTATTCGTATACATGTGGAAATGAGTGTGTGTGTGTGTGTGTGTTTGCATACCTCAAACAGTGCCTCAGTGTGCAGTAGAAAACTCCTTGCAGTCCATCACGTGGATCTGGCTGTAGTGTACTCACACAAACTACATCCACATGTTGACACACACTCACACACACACCCTAGAGGGCATGTAGCCTTCTCTCTTTCTCTCCCTCTCTCTCTCTCTCTCCCTCTCTCTCTCTTTCTCTCGCTCTCTCTCTCTCTGATAAAGAGAAATATGACTCCCATTTGGAGCAGGCCTTTGCCTCCGGTCTCTGAAACAGATCTTGCACCAATAGCACTCAGCCGACTATGGACTCGGCCATCTGAGTCAATTACAGAGAGTCCAAGTGAAGCATGGCGGTCCAAAAACGAAAGGGTAAGCATGTAGCGCACAAGACATAGACTTCCATTCTTATAAGAAATATAAATAAAATAATACTTAATCCCACATGACCTTGATATGAAATGTTCTCACAATACGTAATATACTGAAAAGGTAATTAATGACGCTCTGTGTACATTTTTTCGTGCTCCTAATCATATATTTTTAACACTCACAAAAAAACTCCATGTTCTTTGTCATGAACCTGCATTTGTTGCATTGTTTTTGTGTTTGTTTACTTTCTCTGTACCTGAGAGAAAGGTAGCAGTGCCACAGCAGAAAGAGGGTTTCACCCATTTCACAATGAACCCCCCCCCCCCACCCCCCCCCCCCCCCCCTCCACCGCCTTTCCCCCCTCAAGCCAAGGGCTGTTGATGTACTCTCTAAAACCACGGTTCCCCTTCAGTGGCGGAGGGGGTCAATAAATAACATACAGTATCTTCAAGTGCTTCATATGTCATTACTCCGACAACATCTGAACGGCTCAACCTCTCCTCGCTCAGCACTCTGGAGACCCCGGCGTGGCAGAACATTCCGGATCGAATCCGGGGTCGACAGGTTCCATCGCATCGAGAGATGGCCGAAGGAGCTCCCCTCAGAAAACATCATCTTTAATGAGCTCCCTCGTGTCACCTAGCAGGAACATCAGATGCCCTCATGCTCTCTGACTCTTGACCTCCGACCCCTAGCCTGAGATGCTAGCCTCTCTCTCCCTCTGGTGAAGGAATGTCAGTGTTCACTGCCATTAGACCTCCTGTACGAAGATATGTCAGCTCACCGCATACTGCATAGACAGCACAATAACACTGTAAACCTTCCCCATACAAAACAACAGAAGTACATAAGGGAGTCCCTCCAGGAATTTGTGATCTTGTCATTGTGCAATGGGTTGTAATTTTTCTTCAGTTCCAACAATATTTTCACAAAATCATCCAAAAAAATACTGAGGTTTTGCATTCTTTTGCAAATGCTTTCAACAATGTTCCAATAAGCCTAAAGCCAGTATAAAATCCCCCCTGTCATCATTCGCTCACTGGAACATCATGTTTGCGAACGCAGATCCATTTTGTAAGAGAAAAACGGACAAAACACAACCCTCAATTTCTACACAATAGTGTGGCCAATTTGTGTGTGTGTGTGTGTGTGTGTGTATCTATCATTCTCTCTTTTTAACTTTTTGTAGGAGTAAGCCTATTTAAAAGATCCCTGGTTATTAGGATTCTAGGCTATATAAAACGAGTTTGATCCATAAGCCTTGCCGTACATTTAGCTCCTCCTATATAGCCTCCTCACCCCTCGGATAATTTTCAGTTTTATGTATTTCATCATTATCTTGGATCCATTGTGTGTTAATGTTGTGCTCTAGTTCAAAATGAAAAGGATAAACTGTCAAAGTTGACTAAGCCAGATGCCTTCATCACACATACTGCTCTGTGGCATAGTAGATTACTTTCCACTAATGTTGGAGTAACCAAGACATAGTGGTTTTTAATGTAATATTGATGTGCCAGAAGTGGTTTTTACAGGCTACTGTCACCAATGATCAGAGAATGATCACTCATTTTTAATTTAAGTCAATTGCATCTGAAATCACAATTTATCACATTTTGATAATTTCCCACAGCAAATTCAGTCATTTTTGGCCACAGGTATCACAACAAAGCCTTGCAACATCCTGGTGAGACTGATATGGGGGAAGGGAGGTGCAGGTGGTGGGGTGGGGGGGGGGGGCTGATAAAACGAGGAAAGGATGAGACAGAGAAATCTTACCTCTCTCTGTTATTCTCTCTCTCATTCTCTCTCTCTCTATCTTATTCTCTCTCTCCCTCTCTCTTATTCTTTCTCTCTCACACACACACACACCCAAACACACACACACACACACAAACAGACACACACACTATCTACAATGCTATTCAATTCCTCCCTGCATATTTACAACAACATCATCATGCTTTGGCTTGACTGTACCTCTCAGATTAGTCAGGGTGAATATGATCACCATTACATTACATTACATTTTTAAATGCACATTCCTAAATTTGTCCATCACCTGAACCAAAGTGCTCCCACAGCTTAATGCATAGGTCTGCCACCATGAATAGGTTTCTCATTCATTTGCAATAAAGTGGCCACTTGACCTTCAGTAAAATATCATCGCTGAGTGCAGCGCCTGAAGCTAGCGCTCACATCCGCGAACCGGTGCTATCTCGGGTCAAATGGAGCATGTCATTCACAAATAACCGCCATTTTCTCCTCTCAGGACGGAGACCTTTAGCGGTTGTACCGTTAGCGGCGGGTATTAGCTTTCAGGCCCTGTGGGAGAAACTCTGCACCTGCTAAAATGGAGGTGACGCGATGAGCACTGCCTTTTTGCCTGACAACAGGAGCTATTTTCTGCACAAAAAAACAAAAAGTGTGTGCTAAACTGCGACACAGGCGCGCAACACAAAAGGCTTTTTTTTGCAACTGTTCTGACGGAGGACGTCAGTTTTTGTTTGCAGTCGCAACAAGATGGCGACGACACAATTTGTCCGTGCATGGAAAAGCCATTAGATGAGCAAACACCAGCCTAAACCGGCTGTCATCTGATCAAGGATCTCTCAAGGGTTATGGCAACACAACACAGCCCTCTCTGTCTGACAGCTCGGACGGAGCCCCTCGGAAAAGCAAATATTTGAAAGGCAGTCTTTCAAATGGCGCCTTGTTTTGAAAGGGGTGGACGGAATATAGCATGGTGCATGTTGCTTACATCAGATCACATCCATGCAGACCTCAGTGCCAAATTCCACAGTGTTTGAAAAACAAGCTCTCTGACAATCGTTTCCGTCAGTGGTCACAGTCATCGCCCCCATACCCACATCTACAGAATTGCATTCTCACCTCATAACTATGAAATGACCTCATGTGCTTGCACAGTTTCTGTCAGTGCATACTGATGTGTAGCACAACTTGCTGTACAGAGGGTCAGTGTAATATGCATAAGTTCCCATGTATAAAACCTTACAAAAAAAAACATAAAAATCCACATAATCTAACAAGAATGAGCTAAGTGTGGCTAATGGTTGAATAAATAAATGTAAATACTAGTTTAAAACCTCCCGACCACTTCATGAGTTTCAGGCGCGGGTGCTGTGTGTTCTCCTTACTTCATTGAGATCATTACTCGATTTACTCTCTCTTCCCTCTCTGCTGCGGCTCATTGCTGAGTCTCGCTCGGCCCTGCCGTTGCAGCCCACCGTGGATCAATAGAAACTAATCATGCCCGGGGCTGCGCCGTTGTTTTAAAGTCTTATTTGTCACAGGGGATAAGGGCACCCCCGTTTATTGAATTCCATGATGACCCCAAAAATACATTACCAATGCACCTATGCTGCCCCCCCCACCCCTCTCCCCCCCAACCCCCACAAACACACACACTCACAGACACACACACACACACACACACACACACACACACTCACCGCCTACCTCCATCCCTGGGAAATCAAACCAGCTACGCCAGCTGTAATTACTAAGCGTGCAGACAGATAGATAGCTGTTTCAACCCTGCGTTCGGTTAAACGATAAATATCCAGAAGCCTGAGCCAGACATGATGGGTTTACCTTTCTTCGTTAGAGCAAAGAGCCGGGGCATGATGGATGTTTGTTCGAGTGACACCTGATATCTTCTCATGTTATCGCCAGGCGAGGATGCCACAAACAATGCAAACATTGTCAAGCAATTGGAGAAAGGGAAAAAAATGAATTCAAACTGACATTTGCAAATCGATACAAGGATCAAAACACACACACACACACACACACACACACACACACACAAGCACACACACACACACAAGCACACACACGTTGGTTAGCTCCCCGTGGCCGTCTGGCTTCAGATATTCGCTTCAAAGGATGTCAGCGTACATTGTGCTTTTTTTCTCTTTTTCAAAACGGTTTTAAATGGGGCTCTGAACATATGTCAGTCACTCTTAGGAAATGGCTCTGATCTCGCCTCACTGTGAGAGCTAGATTGCCTTGTTCTATAAAGCACCCTACCAGATTGGCTCGGCAGGGGGTTGGGGTTAGGCCCTGAGAAGTCATGGTGAGGTGGGGGTGGGGGTCGGGGGGTGGCGCTGGTGGGGGGGGCACAGCATTTACAGGATCAGGCCTAAGACACTCAGGGCCCCCCTGTCACCTCACTGAGCCTTTCACCTCCTGCTGCTCCTTAGAAGTGTGTGTGTGTGTGTGTGTGTGTGTGTGTGTGTGTGTGTGTGTGCGCGTTTATGTGTGTGTGTGCGTTTATGTGTGTGTGTGATAGACAAGGACATGGCTAAAAAAAGGGAGTGTGTGTGTGTGTGTGTGTGTGTGTGTGTTCGAAAGAATAAGATAAACCTCACAAAGCAGCTGAATCTATGTACAAACAAATAGAGAGAGGGTAAATGAGGAAGGACAAGGAGGTAAAACAAACAACCATCAGTTGTAAAAAAACGGTTACAGTCAATTCTTGGTCATTATAGCCGTTTTCACATATGGACCCTCTGGATAGTGTCAGGAGTTGCCTTTTTCACTCCGGTATCCAGGTGATTGTCAGTGTCAGACGTGTTCTCACCTACTGGAAATACTCTTAATGTTCGGTTTACAATATGGTCACTCCGACGACACAGGAGAGAGGCAAACCCTTGTTGCTGGTAGCACATTTGGAGCTTTGGCTTGTGGTTACACGGCAGCGGAGCTAAACAAGTTGGTACTGGGCTAGACATTAGTTAGCTCGCGGGGAAAGCTGGTTTTGAAGCTAGCTTCAATGACTGACAGAACGTAGCTACAGAACGACTACCAGTAACAAGTTTATCAACATTTTCTTGCTAGCCTAATATGAACAACTAGCTAGCTAGTTACCTAGTTAACGAACATAAACAACTATGTTTCTCTTGAATTACAGTTGAATTCATGACAAAGTGTTGCTGTTCAGTTTCTGTAGGTAGCTAGGTGGTTGTGCTATCTATAAGTTTAAGATAACAAAAACTGTGGCTGCACGTTTCAGTTTCAGCAATGTTTGAGCAAAGGCAGTGTAAAAGGCAAGGAGTATCATCAACAGGCCCACTTGACTGCTGTGAATTCTCCAGAAAATTACCTGCTCAATTCACACATGGACTCAATCGGGCATTACTCAAACTTTGTACTAGCGAGCTGGCAGGGTAAACGTCTGTGTAATGTCTGGGCCAACTAATTTGAACATTTGCATTCTCACATAAAGCACCCCCCACACCCGACGCAACCAACCCCTGGGTAATGTGTACATCGTTTCAGTACTTCAGTGCATGTCTAAAAACAGCTTTAGTCTGCTAAATTGTCTGACCAAACTGCTAACTAAATTGTCCGACAAGAGGTAAGTGCATTTACCCCCTCACTGTGATTCATTTGGATTACGCACGAGGATTAGTGATTACACTAATCTGCAATTACCAGCAGAATGCGAGCAGGGGACAATCCTAAAACATCAGCATTCTTACTGGAGTCTTAGAGGGGTCACTAAGATGTCAGGAGATGCTCAGCTTCGCCTGTACAAACCTCCAGTATTACGCATGAATCCAAACCACTCCGTGGCCCTACGGCCTTGCTGAATTATTACCATTATGTTGATGCTGTTTAGGGGGGGAAAAAACTGCGAAACCAACAAAAACAGAACAAAAAAAATGGCATGTCTAATTTTAGAGGAGGCTCTAAGAGGGGGGCTGAATGTGGGCCCCCGTCTCCCGGTCTTGTGCGCTGCTGTTGCTGCTGCTGCGGAGTGTCTTCCGTGGCAGTTCCAGTTGTCTCCCGCTCGCCTCTCTGCACTCGTTCATTAACCTTCCTGCCGACTCCTGCATGTTTGGTAATCCTGGGGGAGGCGGGAATGGGCTGTGACGGATTAATGGCGACTAAAGGGGGAGATGGATGAGGCCTGGTGAGCTCAGGCATGTACAGGCCAGCAGGATTAATATGGGGGTCCCCTCTTCCTCAACACCTCCTGCTCTCCGCCAAAATGAACTGGGCGCAGCAGTGGGACCTGGGTGTGTGTGTGTGTGTGTGTGTGCGTGTGTGTGAGTTTGCATGTGCACGTGAGTGTGTATGCATGTGCATGTGCACATGAGTTTGTGTGTGAGTGTGTGTGTGTTTGTGTGTGTGTGTGTGTGTGTGTGTGTGTGTGTGTGTGTGTGTGTGCATGTGTGTGTGTATGTGTGTGTATGTAAAGGCAGATCACTTGGGACCTGTGTAGAAGAGTGAGTGAGACAGCACTGAGAGAGGAGAAGGAGGGGAGCGATTGGCTGGGGAGACCCGCGAATAAATAGAGAAAGAAATGAACCGCTGATGGAAATGAAGTCCCCCTCTCTCACACGAGACCTCATCATTGCTCACGCTAAACAAATACACAGCCCCTCAACCCTTAAATCACTTCAGCTCGCATTTCCAAGTATAATTTAATCCGTTCTGTGCAACACTTGACGCTGGCATCCTCTTGGTGTAATGACAGCTTTGGAAGAGGGGAAAGAGAGAGCGAGGGGGGGAAAAGGCGAGTGAGAAACGCAACTGCGGGTGGTTGTGGATTTCTTCATGAAGCAGAACGGATTGGGGTTGAAGTAAGGGACCTAAATGCATATTTTAATCATAAAGACTCGCATAAATATGCCTTCCCCTCCCACAGACCCCCTGGTGAGAAGAGCAAAAATCCTTTCATGGATGGATATCAAGTTCTATGAGGCTCTTAGGTGCAAATTAGGCGGGCTAAAATATGCGCTACAAAGGAGGCATTTTCTGTGATAATACTGCCAGATGAATCGAGAGAAGAGGTTTTTTTTCTTTACACAGCGTGAGGGAGAAAAAAAAAGAATTTGTCATTTGCTCCTTCTGTGAAATTCTTGGATGCGCAGTTCCAGAGGATACAGTATGTAGTGTTCTAGGGAAGCCAATTAGATAGGGCTTTGATGTTGAGGTTTTAATTGAGTCTTTATTAACATTAGGTTCAGAAAACCACACAACAAAAGATAGCAGATCAGTCTTAATGAGGCACAGAGCAGTAGGAAATTCCCACTTTGGGAATTAACATCGCTCCATGAATAGTGGGCCTGTGAAACAAAACTAGACCTTATTTTGGACATAAAACATTGTTTTGGCTTTGTTCACCTAGAAGGAGTACAGTATCCTTTCTCCTTTAGGATTTACTGATTAGATGCATCCTCACCCTACAGAAAAAGTTGAACTGCAATCTCACCAGTCATGTTAACCAGATTGAAAAGGAATATGTAAATATTGAATTATTGTCATTAAGTATGATCACTTTCAATTAGTATCAATTAATTATTATTATTAACAATTATTGTCAATTGTTTGTCACTGGCTTAGCTAAAATAGAAGAATAAAATATTAATGTGATCGCTTAGTTTGCTATTTTTGTACGTAAAGAATTGTTGAAGAATATGAGACCAGGAGGTGCAGAAGATGCAGTAGATGCAGGAGATGCAGGAGATGCAGGAGATGCATGTATTTTAATGCAATGTTATTTTCCTGAATGAAACTACTGAACCAGGTTCCGAGAGCTGTAAAGTCCATGTCTAATCCATGCTACAAATGGTCGCAGTATATGACAAAACTGGATTTTTCATCCCGCTTTGAGGTGAGACTATTTCCTTCAGGTATACTAAGGCGCTGGTCTCTTCAAGTAGTTGTTTACAATCTACAATTCAAATGACTGTAGCCTCAGTCTAAAACCTTGGACAAGGACTGACTACAGTTCAACTCCCAAAGCGACAGACCTGTCTTTTCCTCTTTTTCAAACACATTCCAGCTAATTCTCCTGTATACCAGTTTCCCTCTCCCCATCCTTTCCCCTTCTCTCTCTCTCCCTTTGTCTCTCTCTCTCTCTCTCTCTCTATGTCTCTCTCTCATCCTCTCCTCGGTTATAAGAGGCCCCAGCCTGTACCTCGGCCCAAATGACTCGCTCCTGGAAACATCTGAGGAATGCAGCTCTACAGCAAGGTCACCGGGAGGGCTTGGGCACGGGGGAAGGAATAGTCTTACCAGTTCCTGACGCATATACACATACAGTACATACACACCTACACTAACACACACACACACACACACACACACACACACACACACACACACACACACACACACACACACACACTGGCTAACATGCCCAGGTCGCTCAGTGGAACTATTGTTCTGATGGTCTCTTTATTCCCCCCAGCACAGCCCCCAGTGCTTCACCCTCCCCTCTACCCTCACCTTAACATAAAGCATCTACATAACCTCGCCACAGTTTGTCATCGGAGCGTCTGGGGCTGGAATTGTCAGCTGGGGAATACCAGCAGGCAGTTAGCTCAAGCAGGAAAGCACTATAGCTTTATTGCACGCATTTCAAGCCTGGAAGTCCTGTAATAATGTCTGATTTTCCACCTAAATGAACTCATTTATTTTAGGAATGCTGCTTCCTGGAGCCATAGAAACGGAGCTAAGGGCAGATTCTGGGCTCCTGCTGTCTCGGAAATCCAATTTGCCTCCTGTGCATCTCTTCCTTTTACGAGACAAATAAATGCCGTACATAAGTCTTCCCTCTTTTCCCGAGCGCAATACACTCAGAGCATTTGCCTTAAATGAATGGGGGGGGTGGGGGTGAAGCACAACTTCAACATAAACATAACAAGTCCTTAGTGCTATTCTGTCTCTCGTCTCCAGAGTGAGTGCCTCTCGGGAGAAGAGACGAAGGGGGCCTCCTTCGGCAGAATTCTTTGCTGAGGCACGGGGATGGGACCGTCCAGACAAGCCTCCCACTTTTGACACCAAATGCTTACGCCATTTAATATTCTCATGTGTGGTCTGGTGGAACAGGGCTTGACACAATGTTGACACTGATAGTTGTGATCCCCACCAAAAATGCCATGTGACCACAGATGGCATCTGGTATCCAAATCCATATTGTGTTTTGCTCTTTTTAAATCAACACGCATTCGGTTTCTTTAATTTGTTTTATATCGGCTGCTTTGTAAAGAAAATACATCTTATCTTCGAAAAAGATTCAGATGGACCATCGTAAATCGATTTTTTTTGTAAGGTTTTGGATTCGCACCCAAGGAGATATGTCAGAGTCCTGCAACAATCAGACTCCTCTGACACTTGGCCAGCTTTTTCGACCGTGTCAGCAAAAAACACATTCGGACTTCAACAAGTTAAATCTTTTCATTCGGCCCTAAACAGATTAAACTGAAATAGTGGTGACAGAACTGTAGATCACAGGTCTTTAAGGCCTGGCTGGGCGGCCATGCAATGAGTCTCCAGCTCATCTATTTTTCTCTTTCAAAGGGCAGAACGACCTGTGGAATATGCTGACATGGTCAAACTGACAGTCAGTTTCCGTGGTAAGAAAAAAGGATACAAATATAAAAAAATAATGCTGAGATCCCAGACAGAATCCCCTTAACACAAACCCATGTGACACACTTTGCACAGGGAGACTTTGGGAAAGCTGCCATGTATCACACACCTGGTGCGGGCTAGCAAACCTCAATCACAAACTAAATAGTGAAAACGGCGAAAGGGACCATTTTTCTTAAAGCCTCTTCCTGGATACACTATTTACACCTGTAGTGGTTGATATTCTAGTGCTAAATCCTACTAAGAAAGCCGTGGCCTGGGCCACAAACTCTGCCTGAGAAAACGAGAAACCGCAGATCCGCAAACTCCCAAACTCCACACCAACCAGCCTTCCACCTCAGAAGCACCGCCATCTCTGTGACCACACAGACAGCCTTTAAGGCTTTGCTTCCATTCAGCAGTTCGTCCGACTCGGGTGTGGAGTCAGCGGGAGGCGGAGGCGGAGGCGGAGGCGGAGGCGGAGGCGGCGGCGGCGGACTCCTTGCGCTGCATTAGCCACATTACGACTCCGCTGGGATACTAAACTAGGTGTTAATAGAGGTCTAGTGGTCTCAGCGTTCAGGGTTTGTTGGCTCAGGTACTTTCGCAGGGCCGTTAATGGCCTGCTACTACATCCGATTATGGACATTATGGACATTATGCACCTTTGCGAAAACAAAAATACACGCTCACACAACCACGCACACACACAGAGTTTATCAGTCTACACACACACCCACACACACAAACAAGGCAAACTTAATTACGGCCGTTCTAGAACTGTTCATGGTGCTTTGCATAATAAATTGAATCGAGGAGTGTCAGATTTTGCCCTCAAAGATAGACAATGGAAAATAGGAGCAGAGCAACCACAGCAGCAACAGCAGATATCAGCAGTGGTTTGTAATTATAACGGTAGAGTTATTCCACACAGAGAGGTGGTACAAAAACATACAGATAAATAAAGGCCTGTGTGGTCTGGCGTCCCACTCGCTCACACAGCCCTCAGTGTTGGCACAGCCACGTCTGGAGCATCTGCTGCAGGCTTTAAGGGGCATCCTGGCTGGTGCCACAGGGTGTTTCAATACAGATGTCCCCAGATAAAGTTTACTCAACATTTCATTCTCGTAATTAATGGTGTTGTGACAACTGTTTAGTAACAGCACAGCCTCAAAAGGACCCCATGGACTCTGCAAACGAGTTGTTTAGTGGATTTTACCAAGCTTAATTACTAAACAAAACAGCACGTCCTACAAAGAAATCTATCAAACTGCAGACCAGCAGAGCTGATCAGTGTTTTTAAAAAGACCTACCCTCATTGTCATTACACTGAGGTTGTGGTGCAAAAAAACCCTATAAAAGTCCCCGTTCTTTGCAATGAAATGAGCGTCTATTGCACGGCAACAATCACAACAGACACACTGCAGCTCAATCACCTTCTTCATGGCACAGAACGAGAGAAATGAACAGACACAGCACCACCCTCAGCACAAACAGCGTTTGGAGAGGCCTTGCTGAGCTACAAGTGCCTAACACTAGCACATACCCACGCGTAACCCACCTTGTGACCAGTCCCCACACTGCTGCCACCCAACACTGGCACCACCCACCTTGTTACCAGTCACCGCACTGCTGCCACCCAACCCTGGCATCGTCCCTGACCCGGCCCACCCTGTTACTGGTTGTTACCAGTCTGTGCGCTGCCACCCACTGTTGGCACACGCTCCCTCTGCCGAAAGTGGCATTCCTGGGCACGGGGATGCTCCTCCAGCTGTGGCTTAATTTCCCGTGACTCGCCTAATCACCGTAATTAAGGAGTAATTGGCATTAATTATTCCCGCATAAGCTCGTCGCAAATCACCGGATAAATGTCTCATGAAAGCTGTCATGCAAGACGCAGAGAAACACACGGAGGTTCTCCCTGGCAGATGGATCCGGCATTTCTTTTCTTTACAACAAATGGTGAGAAGCAGACCCACTTGTCTCTAAAAGAGGAATGGTTTGATTGGGCTATACCAACTCTTTTACTATTTCACTACTAATCCCACCCAGGCCATGATGGGCTGTATAAGTTATTAAACTGCTAAATTGAACACGTCTTCACAACTGTACTATACAGACAGTGCTATGTTCTTTCTCTCGCCAATGGCATTTCTATCTGGCATTCGCATCTGCACTTTCCATGAAAGCCAGCAGCCACAAATTACAAGCGTGTAGATATAGAATTAAACACTGGTTTAGGAATAATAAGCAGTTCTGCAAGGCTATGGCTGATTCCTTTCATATTTCTGAAAGCTGGTCCATTTATAATGTCACACTGTTTGGATGAACTATTTAACTGTGTTCAAACTCCAGCTCACATTCTTTAACAACATGTGGGCTTATAAGGCAGCATATTTGGAGCTCTTGGTCCTGTGCCGGTGCAGTGGAAAAAATGTTTGCCTCAGAAATCCGAACATCTCCTGTGGGTAGGATTCAGATGAGTGATTCAGGCAGGAAGTGAACGTGAGGCGTTAAGAAAAGTTGGATTTTCCAAGTTGGTGAATTCAAATGATTTCTTCACGGAACGAATCTGTATGCCAAACAGGTTGCAAACACACAGTATGCAGCGATGTGAATATGTAAAGTCACTACCTGCTGTTAGCAAGTCTTGTCAACACTTTCACACACACACACACACATGAAAAGCACCCATCATTCATGCTGTCATCATCACAATCACAATCAATGCCTAAATCACCGATGGCAACATCCCCCTACCCCAACCCCCCCCCCCCCCCCCCCCCCCCCGACTCCACACATGCTGATCTGACTAATTGTGTTTGCGTGTAAATTGGGAGACGAGAAGAAGGGAGGTGCTGGCAGCTGAAGTGTGTCAGTCAGTACTGGCACTGATTGGGGGTGGGGGTGGGGGTTGGGGTGGTGGGAGGGGGGGGCAAGAGGTGTAACTGTATGAGGTGACAGTGTGCTAGTCTCCCTAATTGTCTCCTTCTGGAGGTATAAAACGTTCCTGGCTTCATTAATAGATCGGAGCCATGTTTTTTTTTTGGTTTGACGAATCTGGAAAATGTATTTCTCGACAGTCCGTGTTGAGGGGTCCAAGGCTGCCGCCTTTACAAATACACATAATCGTGTCCTTCATGACATTCTTGGCAGATTTGATCCTCTAATAGCTCTTGATTTGAGACTGTTACATGCTGCATGTTGATTACAGAGCGCTTGATGACAAGCTGTTGGCTCTAATTGTACCAAAGGGTATTTTTTTGACGAGTTGAAATGAACTGTCATCTTCGAGCTGTTATGTCTTGTCCTTGGCTGGGTTATGTTTTGTTATTAAATGGAGGAGGCTGAGCTATCAAACACGAACCGTAGACAGCGGTGGCTGCCCAGCCCTTCCTCTTGCTGCTGGTGTGTATATTTTCGTCCGTGCGGGTTTTCTCCAAGGACCACAGATACATCACAAAGGAAGGTAACTAATGGCCACCCTGCAGAAGCTAGGGCAGGTTGTCAATGGCAACTGATCGATACCTGAGCTGTTTTTTTTTTTTTTTTTTTGATTGTGTCTGTGAGGAGTCATTATATGGTCAGATGGTGTGACCACTTGTTTTCGCTGCACACTGAAACACAGGGACCACTCTGAGACATTAGGGGAGACAGTCTAATACGGGTTTAAAATGGCCCATTACTGTTCAACCCTGACAACAGTCTAAAGTGTAAGTGTCTTTTTGATGCAGGCTTTCTACTCCATTTTTTCTCGCCTACGTATATATACTATTTTCTTTGGTAAACACCTATAAACACAATTATTTCTGGTACATCAAGTATGTTTCTTGAACAATGCACATAGGTATTTTTAAGTCAAACTGGGTATAAGGCAAAATACATTAAAAATAACAATGCATGCTCCCGACTACACTATCTCTACAGGGGGAGGTTTTCATATTAAGACACAACTCCCTTTATGTGGCTTCATATATGGCAACATTAAATCTTGAGATTTAATTGGACTTGAGGTTTAATTAATCTAAATAAAATGTGAATACATTTCCTCCGTCACTCCATCCGCGGGGTCGTGTGGGCTTCCTGCTGGCTCTCCCACCTCTGTTGGGGGGGGGGGGGGGGGGGGGGGGGGGGGGGGGGGGCGACCGGTGGGCGTCTCCCCAATCTAATTCACTAGCCGCAGTAATAAACTCCACGCGTCCACATCGCATCAGTCACAGGGGATGATAAAGCTGACTGTAAACGTCTGCGAAACCCCGGATCCGCTGATTTACGGCACACCCCGCAGAGCCAAGACAACAGATAGCACACAACTCCAAACGAGAGGAGGAAGCTGAGTTTCACATAGAGTCTGTCATTGATTCATACTATCTGGTCGTGTCTATGATCCTATAGAGAGAGGAGGAAGCCGAGTTTCACATAGAGTCTGTCATTGATTCATACTGTCTGGCCGTGTCTATGATCCTATAGAGAGAGGAGGAAGCTGAGTTTCACGTAGAGTCTGTCATTGATTCATACTGTCTGGCCGTGTCTATGATCCTATATAGAGAGAGGAGGAAGCTGAGTTTCACGTAGAGTCTGTCATTGATTCATACTGTCTGGCCGTGTCTATTAACCTATGGAGAGAGGAGGACAGGTGACCTGCAACGGGATATTATTTTATGAGTGGCGATGTCAACCTAACAGAAAACCCTTTTCCATTTTCAAATTAACAACACCGTCCCCTATGTGCACACTTCTGCCAATGAAACCTGTGCTCGCCTGTCAGGTCACAGGCTCATTCCCAAGGATGTTGGGGTCAGGTTGGCACTTGCTCTCGCCCCTTGAGGCGCTGGCTGTCCTCTCTCGGGCTGCCAGTGTGCCCGCATTGGTGCTGTGTTTCCTCGCTGCACTGTTTCCATGCACACACCTCCATTATCACACCTTCCAACGGATGCATGTGGGACCTGTCATGCAACTCCTGCCAAGTCCGCTTATTGATGGGAATGTCATCTGTGAGGTGTTCAAACACGCACACGCACACACACACACACACACACACACACACACACACACAGATACGTACACGTAAGCCTCAGGTGGGGGTCTTATTTAAAGTCTGGATGGGATTAACTGCTGAGCTAATCGTTGGCACCTCTGATGGGGGGACCACATGCACGCACACACACACACACACACACACACACACACACACATTCACACACACACACACACACACACATTCACACACACACACACATATACACACACACACACACACACACCTTGTCACAGCGGAACAGACCAAAGCAGAACAGGAACTGGCAGCACAATCTCTGCCAACTATCCCCTGAGCTCTCTGTCTCCTGGCAGCTTGTTTTCCCCCTCCGTCCGAAGTTAAAAAAAACTGATTTGAATATTCCGTTCTCATTCCCCAGTGAATCAGACCTCACGACTGGAAAACACCACTCTTAACGATATTTCAGTTTACAGAGCACACTCTGCTTCATATCAACCTCTTCCTACGCCTATGTGTTCCAGCTGCTTCTGCTGCTGCTGCCAGCGTGCTGTTGGACAGTGGCTACAGGAGCTTTAAAACATTACCCTATTTGGCCCAACGGCCTTTGAGACAGGCAACAGTAAACAGGGGCTGTTCGGGAGTAAAAGGGAGCAGTATTGTGCTGTCAGTATTGAGTCCCCCGGTGGTAATAGCTTCCATCTGGAGAGGCCCATCCTGGTTTTCCGTATCACACATTATGTGGAAGTGTTCATTTCTTTGGAGATTCCAGCTCAATTAGTTTGCGTTTGGGTGTCCAGGGGGGGTTGAGGATATCGGAGGGGCAGCAGTGGACTTCTTCTGCAGTAGTTTGTGTGGGAAGCCCGACAGAATGAGAGATATTGATTGCGATGATTTCCCAAGGCACCAATGGAAAGGGAGTAAGAGGGAGGGAGGCAGGGTGATCGAGAGAGAGAGAGAGAGAGAGAGGGAGAGAGAGAAAGAGAGAGGGAAACAGAGCGAAAACTCATTCCACAGAGACTCGTGAGACATTGCCTTAAATTATGCCCCCCCGCCACAGGTGTTCCGTTTGCTATCACTATAGTGCCATGCTATTGTTTTAACAATATGTGTGTGTGCCTTGTACTCTATAAATATATACTTTCTTACCCTTGTAACTGTGAAATTGTATTTCTGTCTCAAATCTAAAAATCCTAGTTGCAGTTGACCACAGTGTTTTTTTTTCTTTCTCTCACTCACTATCAAGGACCTGGAAGTATACCACCCCCATCACCCACCTTTCCCTGACACTCCGTCAACATTTTTGCACTTTTCAAGAGAGAGAGGGAAGCAATTTCAAGGCTTCAGACAGAGTTCGGAGCTTTTCTGGCTTTCATCCCGCATTGTCCGCGGTGATTTTTGGGGGGAGGCTTTCAGCCCTCAAGAGTGCCAGGCTCCGGTTTAGCGTGTCGGATCAAAGTGGAGAGCTCGGCTGGAGACGGAGCGTGCACCGACTCACCTTGGCGGTGGTGCTTTTCCTGGCAACCGCTGAAAGGGCTGCTTTGTTCTCCTCAAAGGGGATGAAAGAACTTCACCTTGACAGGTACCATAGCGCTGATACAATAATCTCAGTGTGCCCCTGAGCAGGAGTTGAGTTTCATCACAGTGAGATGGGGAGAAGGTATCAGTGTTTCGCTCCACTAGCGCCAGCTCGCTCGCTCTCTCTCTCGCATGGGGAGTTGTGTTAAACATCTGTGTTTAATGAAGATGAGGGGGTCAGCTGAAACGAGACACCATGCCCGGGTCAATGCGACCTCAGACATCGTGAGATGAAAACTGGAAAGGTCAACCGTGAGGGCCATTTCCAAACCAACCGGATAAAAGTGTGGGCGTCCAGTTGAAACCATTACTAGACTAGAACTAGAGCAGAAACCCGTAACTGCAGTAGCACTCAGCTGTCCAGTTTCACCATTTTAAGACGGCATACCTGGTGAGTTTACCATGACAGTTGTTGAAGTGCAACCTAGTCGTGCACAAAGGCATCTACTCAGAACAAAAGCAGCCCTGTGAATACTCTGCACCCCTCTCTCCCTCTCCCTCTCTCCCTCTCTCTCTCTCTCTCCCTCTCTCTTTCTCACACGCCTGTCAAGCTAAGAGCTTCAGCATGAACTCCCAGAGAGCCATAAATCCTGCAGCTTATCCATCATTCAGCAAGAAATCCCACCGCTACAACGCCCCCCCCCCCCCACCGCACCCCACCCCCAAAAAAGAGGAAGGGACCTAATTTATTATTACTATTTTTGATTTACAGCGCCTACTCATGGGGTCAAGTGTGCACAGTTGGCAATTAGACGTGTCGAGCCGATTGAGCCGCAATGGCCGCTAGAAAACAAACAGACGCACATCGGGGAGATTTAGGGCCACTCCAGCCTATCCAAATCAAAGCTGTCCAACCCCCAGCATAGCGAGTGGTTATCAATCATGCCAGTGGCTTCTACATGACCCCAGTAACGATCCTAATAAATTCCCATGAACGTGACAATGCCAGGGGCTTTAAATCACACAAGTCTGTCAGGCAGAATGACGCCTAATTTTGCATGTCACTGTGTATATTCTCAGCATGTGTGAGAGGGTGTGTGATGTGTGGTCTACAAAAAAGGACCTAGAAAATGTTCTTACTCCTTACTCAGACACCATGTAGAGATCATAATGTTGTCGTGTGAATTATGGAAAACGTAATGTTATATCGCTGTCCACTTTCATCTGATTCCATCTGAAGATTAATTTCAATTTCCACAATTGACCGGCTGTCGGGAACAGCAAAATACATTAGTGAGCTCAGTCTATGAAGTCTGCGCAGAACGTTTGATGATTGGACCCCTACAGAAGTTCATAAACTATATTTGCATTATAACTTAGAGAACCATCTCAAGTGTTTTACCCTTGTATAAACTGACCGAGACCTGTGTCAATTTCTCAAACCAGGCCACATATTGAATAATACAAATCCGCCCAACTGCCAACACTGACCCTATTGACTTCTCCTACAGAGTGTCACTGAAAGAAAAAAATGTGCCATGATCACAATGTCAAAGCAGTCCTGCTGGCAGTCCACCATTGCGTGCTAGCGATCGCTAACTGTTACCGCATAACAGTTAGCAAATGACAGTTAGCAATGTAGCATGGCGCTGTCATCACAAGACTTTTCACAGAGTGTTTTTTTCTGTCTCTGTGTCAGGGGGAGCCACCCTGGCTGTCCACTCTGGCTACTGCCTGGTCACTCCGTGCTGTCACGGCTGATTTACGAGCATCTAGCTGTTCAATTTCACATTTTGTCCTCGTCATATCCTTGCCCGGTGATCACGCTGCACTGACCCTTGTAGGGCAGGCATGGGGGATATTGATAAAACAATTATCTGCTCGCCGTTCATTTGATTTTCCATTTCAATTACCCGGCGCGGACGGGAGAGAAGAAGATTGCGCTATCGATTTTTTTTTTCTCCCCTCTTTTTGCCCCTCTACCTTGTGACAGTATAGGCTACAGGACTGGACTTGTTCACAGCCTGCCTTGTCGACAGCGGTGTGTTAGAGACAGAGCTGTGAGTCTGCTCTCCTCCTTTCATATCCTTTCATTTCTATTTGCTGAAAAGAAACAAAAACAAACGGCTTTCCTCCATTTTTTTTTAAGTCGCCATGGCGACTGGTCACATGACTTGGACAAGAGGAAGAATTGAGGCACGATTTTCATGACTTCAGCCTCAAAATTAAAAATGGCTTTCAACTTGACTTCGACTTTAAAACCAATGACCCGAAACTTCACTTTGACTTCACCTCTTTGACCTGCAATGACTTGACATAGTTCAGGTACAAATATTAAATGTATTTATCTTAGGAAAAAAGTGTGCAGCTATAGGAAGAGTCCATAAACACTCGTGTTAAGGTCGGAGAAAGACAGGCAGGTAGAGTCCATAGAGACTCGTGTTAAGGTTGGAGAAAGACAGACAGGTAGAGTCCATAGACACTCGTGTTAAGGTTGGAGAAAGACAGACAGGTAGAGTCCATAGACACTCGTGTTCAGGTTGGAGAAAGACAGACAGGTAGAGTCCATAGACACTCGTGTTAAGGTTGGAGAAAGACAGACAGGTAGAGTCCATAGACACTCGTGTTAAGGTTGGAGAAAGACAGACAGGGGTAGAGTCCATAGACACTCGTGTTAAGGTTGGAGAAAGACAGACAGGTGGGGTCAGTGCATGTTTCCTTATACTAATGTTTTTTACAGCAGTGAGGTCTCAATTATCGACGTTATGATCAGGATATCTCTGTCAAACATTTATAGTCTGCTTGCCGTTTTATCATTAGCAGTTTGCTTCGGTTGCACAAGCTGGAGTAATTAAACATCCTTTTCAGCTTTCTTGGCATATGAAGCTACAGCATTTATGACGATCACTAAGTAATGTAAACCAGGACACAGCACTAGGCTGATCACAGTATTTAATTTAACCTCTAAATTAATTTAAGCTTATGACTGAACCACTGTGTGTTGGCAATTTTATACCACAGGACTGAAGGACCTCAGTCAGGCAATGGTAGAAAAATCAGGAACAAGGTTTTATGTACAATGTTGCGCATCACAGGAGAGACTTCACATAAAGATTCACCAGCCTCTCTGATTAGAACAGAGAAGGAGAAGGAGGTGTTCATCGCAGAGCTCGGATCATGTGGGCCACCTTGGGTCCAGCTCTAACGTGTGGTATAGAACTCATACCACCTGACGCAGGATATGCACTGAGCATCCCGATGGCCTTCGAGACATACCCAAAACATCCTTATCACTGAGAAACACAGAGGCATGCAGATACAAAAGGCACATTCAGGAACACATAGATAACTGTGCACCCTACCTCTAAGTGTAAGAAACATAAAGGCATATGAGTAGAATAATAAGACATTATTATACATACGAATCATACGACTTTAGTTCTGACTGTGACATGTGTCAGGACGAACAGTATCACAAACTGATCAACCGCAGTAAAAGTACCACATTATGTGGTAAAAAGATGAAGAACTGAAAAAAAACGAAAAAAAAAAACTTCCGAAGCAGAATATAAGTTTTAATTAACTCCCAATTAAACGACTAACACCACAGATTCACCAAATCCTCATTAGCACATTTAAATTAAATTTAGTTAATTTGTTCATTGAACCCATGCTGTGTGTTTAACAGTGTCTATTTCACAGACACAACACAACATTAAAACATTTAGACCGAGCACTTAAAAAACACACTGAGTAAAGAGATAGAAAGTCTTATGGAAAGTAAAGTAATAAAGAGGCGTATAGTGTTCACGTGTTGGTAAATGGATCCACTCTTTTCCAAAAGCTGGCCCAATACTGATTAAAGTCAGACTCCATCACTGCAGCATGGCAGCACACTGCCACGTCTAGAGGGAGAGGGGCATGAATGTCTGCCGAAGACGTGGGAATATCAGATTTCACGTGTCTGTCAATTAAACCCAGACAGGATGCTCGACAGATCTGATAAGGCTTCCCTGTTTTGTGAGAGCCATTCTCAGAAGAAAACGCAAATGGCAGACTTTACAAAGTGGAGTGACTTCATCTCCTCAGCGAAGGCTTTCTGCCCCTAAAAGTCTAGCTTTCATCTAGTGCTACACAGATACGGGCAGACCTTTTTTTTTTTTTTGTCAAAGGCTACAGAAACGATAAAGTTAAAAAAGAGAAGTAGTGTGTGAGAACTGTGCAGGTACATAGTGGTAAAACAATGCAATCAGCCTTTTTTTATGGTAGTTTTATTGCTGTTTGAGCACCTCACCTTTCAGTGCAGTATTTGTTTAGGATGCATGATGTTTAAGTAGCTCTACCTGCAGATAAAGGGAACCCCTAGAGTGCTACTATTTAATATGGAGTTCACTCCAGTACAATGGTGAACCTATGTCATAAATGACAGACCATCATTTTTCTTCTCTTGATCATATCATTTCCATCTCTAGAAGAGTCTACAAATGTCCCGAAAGATAAAAAGTCAACCTAAACGACCAGCTAAATATGTAGCCATGATCTTTTGATACAAAAGCTAGCACACATGATATTCATGTTTGTATCTATTTTACCTCAACTGAGACAAAGTGAGACAATATCTCCACTCTATAATGCTCTAGCTATAGGGTTGGAAAACAATATCTTTTGGTGGTAAGACATATAGAATTCAAGCCTTGGTCCTTTATAAAATATCTACTGCATATACAATGCTATGATAATTTTCATGCCAAAATATGTTGATAGTCATTTTAAGATACCAGGCCACTTTATCCGTGCAATCACTTGGCCAATATTGCTATCTCGATACAACTTCTATCAAACCATCAGGAGAACGTTTTCATGAGGACCACCAGCATAAAAACATAATATATGTATTCTCTGCCTTTTATACTGGGGAAAAGGGTTCAGCGAGATATCACAATGGATTTCACAGATGTAGCACATGGTGAAGATTAATGCAGTGTAATACCGATAGGATTCTCACTTCAGCAAAGTCTTTTTACCAGAATAGTAAACTGAGAGCAATGTTTTTTTTTTTTTTTTATCCTCTGCAGAACAGCAGTTGGCACTGCTCCACTTTTTTACTGATCTCAGTGGGGGAAAAATGAACACTCTGAAAGGAGAGAGAAACAATAAAGGAATAAACATTTAGATTTTTACGCTCACATATCGTGAGAAAATAAAATAGCTGCACTGGATGGATTGTACATCGTCAAGGCAACATTTCACCTTTTTCCAAGAAACTAACACGATCCCATTTATTAATTATATAGCAAGAAATTCATGTTTTTAATCTCTTTTTCTCTCTCTAGCACACTTTAAGGTTAAGTTGAGGGATTTTCATTTAAGTGCTAAAACTTTCCACACATTTCCATGAACATTAAAACCGCCGTGCTTCTCACAAAACTCTTGTCTGTTCCGCTTGGAGACGGATCAACCAGTTTAAAAGTCACTTGGTCCTTTTCTTCCTCAGTCCTTTTAAAATCCACACAAATGTCTCTCACAGCAAAGTAAAGCATTTTGGAGCCTGAAGTAGGGACTGGTGCAGAGCTGGCTATGAATTAAATATTAGAGAGCGCTCCTCAACATCCAATGAGAATTATTTGCCTTATTAAAGCAGAAAATGCTGATTAAATTTTCATTGCATCACAGTCTGTGTTCCCTCCTGTTTCCCCGACCAATTCATCATGGAAATGCACGAGGGACGGCCCTTCTTTGGGGATGCCGTTACTAGAATGTGGGCCAAGAGAATGGCAGTTTTAAAAGGGACTGTGGGAATACCATAGCGGCTTGGGATCGAGGACCTGGGTGTACAGAGGAAACCTCAGATGGTATCTTTATACATTTAACCAAACATATGTTCAAACCATGAGGCAAAAATAAATGGGATTACCAATAACGGTATTATTCAAATATAAATGATATCCACAAAAGCTGTTCAGAATACACATTTACGTTCACTCTCATTAAGGCTACAAGCAATTTAATAAGTGAATAACTGTGGCATTCTTGCCTCTAAAATAGCACACGTGCAAAAAAAGACGAATGAGGCCAGGAACAGAGAGCTGGAATGGGTGCTGTTTCCATACCAATTCATTCTCGCCACAGATAGAAAACCGCTCATTTTCTCTTTCACCTTTTTCATCACTGTGGCACTTTATTTATTGCGATTTAGATTTGTTGACACTGACAAATGCAAGCAAAGGCAATCCCCGGCCAAGAAGAAAAAAGAAAAATCTCTAAAAGTATTTGCGAGGAGCAAAAAAAAAAAAAAATAGAACATGAAAGCATTGCAGCGCCTAAATCAAAATGACAACGATGCAGGGAAGAGTCAGTGCAATAAGCAGGGCTCCGCTGCTGCAGTAGATTAGAGCCTGTCCACATCCACACATTAAATATGGAAGAGGGAGAGAGAAGCCTCAGAGTTCTACTTTAAACAGAGATTAGCTTTAAAGAAGAGAAAAAAAAATCTAATACAGAGGGAAAAGGAGAAAAATATACACATAAATAAACATGGCTGAGTAATTACAGCAAAAATATGTTAATGCCATTATTTTCCCGTTTAAAAAAACGATTCTAATACAACTGTTAGCACTATGATCAAAACGCTGAGGAACAGGCAACGAGACCTCAGCATGAACCCAGTGTCTGTTATGTATACATCACCAATTTCTTCGGAAGCCATTGGGCTGTTTCTGTCTCAAGTGGTCTGCCATTAAACTCAATAAAATGTACACTTTGGAAAAGACGAAACATACCCTAAAATTGGTATCAAGGGTAGACATTATTCAATAAAAATATACAGGAAAATGATTCTGTCCCATCCTTGGAAACAATAAAAAAGGATTTGGCTGGCGTGCAAGGCCTGTCAGATATGTCAACGTAAAATTGATAAAACAATTCCTTGATTCGTCGTAAAAGTAACTAATGGCCGTGAATGCACGGCCGAGATGAGAGGAAAGTTCAACAACCTTCCTAATGTCATATTTTCCTCCATAAAACATGCACGGCAAGCTCCCGAGCTTTTATCCCTTGTGACAAAATTATGGATGACAACGCATCACAAACGGCACTTCCAGCACATGCACATGTCACAGGAGAGATGTAAAATATTAAAATGGGGCGAAGGCGGGGTGGAACGTTTACTTTCGGGAAATGAAAATTTAATGCTGCGATACTTTAGCGCAATTTGGTTAACCTGCGGAGAGAGGGAGGTTGTGCTGACAGATCAGAGGCAATGTCGAATTTGTCAGTGGGCCCTCTGAGGCCCCTGCAAAGCCTTATGGGATAGCATTGTCGGGCCGCTCTGGTAATAGAGGACACGTCTCTCCTAGGGAGGCATTTCACATGCGCACAAACACACACACACACACACCAAAACACATCCTCTCCCTCCTCACATGGGAGAAAAAAAGTACACGCGTACGCAAACAGACCGTGTTATTGCTATTGCTAAACACTGCAAGGTCACTGTGAGACATTTGAAAGCTTTGATATTGAGGGAAGACTTCCAAGGTGAGGGTGAAATTCTCTGTGATTTTCTCATTGATGTGAGGACACCGATTCTGTATATCAGGTCAAGTGTGTGTGTTTGTCCTTGTGAATTGTTGTTGTGATGTTTGTGTGTATGGGTGTACGTGTGTGTGTGTGTGTGTGTGTGTGTGTGTGTGTGTGGGTACATATGTGTGTGTATTATTTTGTGTGTTGGTGGGTGATCCTCAGTGATAGAGATAGAAAGAGAGAGAGAAAGGTACCATAAATATATGCTTGTGTGTGTGTGCGCGTGTGTGTGTGTGTGTGCGTGTGTGTGTGTGTGTGTGTGTGTGTGTGCGTGTGTGTGTGTGTGTGTGTGTGTGTGTATTTGTGTGTGTGTGTGTGTGAGAGTGACTGAAAGGCCAAGTCCAAGTCTGTTCCCTAATCTCTACCCTCTGCTAAATGCATCATTATGATCACACACCACTCTGTCCAAAGGCTAGCAGACTCAGTTTGCGGCAAGGCAAACAGTAACAACACGGCCACAGAATCAGCACCGGGGCTTCAAACACACACAACCACAGAAACCTCATATCTAATCAATCCTGGCACTTCTACTTGACAGGCGTTTCGCTTCTGGCAGCCACTGCCCCTGGATTGCAATTCCGTCACCTCTGTCAAGCCTAATTAATAAGTGGGAGGTGCAGCATGTAAAAATTTCTCAATTAACCTGCTAAAATACAGTCGGAGGACGCTAATTGCTAAGCTGGCCGCCACAGTGCCTCATTAGCATAGCCTGAGTGTGAAAAACAATTATGGTGGGTGTGTGTAACATTGGCCATGAAATAGCCCGCCAGACCCAGACGGGGTGACAGGGAGACAAAGGGAGTGTGCCGAGGAGGCCTGTAAAGATCCCTCCTTTGTCTTCAACACATACACACACACACACACACACACACTCTCTCACACACTCTCCCTCTCTCTCTCACAAACACACACATACACATACACACTCTCACATACACTCTCTCTCTCTTTCACACACACTCTCTCGCTCGCTCTCTCTCTCTCTCTCTCTCTCTCACACACACACACACACACACACACAGAACCCAAAGGCAGTTATTTTAGGCATTCATGGAAGACTCACACACACTATCTAAACTCAAGACCCGGAGGAATACACATCACCCGATAATTATCAATGCCACATCTCCGGGTCCCGGCAGAGTAGCGTCGAGAAGCAATAGATGGAGGATTAGAGACCAGGAGTTCATCAGCTGAGTGACTTGTCAGGATTTTAAATCAATTATGTTTGCCGCTCGTGTCCATTTTCCGAGCCAGTGGGCCATGCTGCCCATCTCCTGACAACCTTCCACGGGCCGTCGCAGTAAGCAGGGTGGGATGAGACGCGTCGGCGGGTGGAGGGGATGGGGGGAGGGGGGGGGGGGGGGTAGACGGTCGGGGCGATGAGGCACACAGACTTAACTCTACTCCGGCACGTCTCCGACTGTGACAACCTGCTGCTGGCGTGGGGCAGAGGCTGACGCGCGGGGCAGAGAAACGACATCGCCATGGCAGCGAATGCTCGAAATCCACTGCAAACCCAATTTGGTTTGGTACGAGTGTGAGTTAGAGTTAGAGTTAGAGCTTGGATGCACTGCAGAAATGAGACTGTTCAGCTCACTTATTACATTTGTAGAGAGTGGAGAATTACATTTTTCACAAATAATAGCTCCGTATAAAGGGTGTGAGGTAGACTTGTTTCGCTTAAATGTAGATGAATTTGCACCATAAAATATACCTATAACTTTAACAACCAATTTGTATTATTATTATTATTATTATTATCATTATTATTGTTATTATTATTATTATTATGGCCTAGGTCTTGCATCATAGCCTTACAGACAGATTTATTTCTCTCATTAGTCCCTCTCTCTCTGATTGCTTTGAAGCCAAATGTCCCCCAAAGGCTTCGGAACCTCCTCAATCTCCTCAATCTAATCCGGCCAGTAAATCAAGCTAATGATTTAAACTGGCCTCGCTCGGCTTTATTACGGCCCTTGCTTTTGCATTGATTTGGCTGAGTGAGAACTGCTTGAGATGTATGCTGTTTATGTATGAATATGCTTGCCATGCAGATTCAGATATGCCAGCACCCCCACCCCCACTGCTCCCCACCCCATCCCCTTTCCCCCTCCCCATTGGAGAGTGGGGATCTGTGATGAGGTGCGTGTGGGTTTTACTGCAGTGTGTCAGACGTGGTTAGGGTGTATTTACACCTGTGCTTTTTAGTCCAGTATAAATCGGACACTGTTTTGTTTTCCTCCCTTGGTGCGATTAGTTTGGGCAGGTGTGAAACCAGTAATCACACTCGGTTGTGGACTAAAACAACCGCATCGAGACCCCTGAGAGGAGATGGTCTTGGTCCGGTCCAAAACAAACTCTGGAGCAGTTTTGTTTGTGGTGAGAAGGGAAGGTGATCCGACCCAACTACCAGGTGTAGGCAAGTTTGAGCTAAACGGCTCCTGTAGCCAGGTGTGCTTTGCATTCTGGGGTAGAGCACGCAAACTGAAGCAACTAAAGCAGTATTAATAGCAGCTAGCAAGAGAATGAACCAAGGATGTGTGAAGCAGTATAGTGATTTCAAGACGTTTCCTCTGAGTGCATTCAGCAATTTGCTGGTTAAGTCTTGCCTGTTATGTTGCCCAGATAATTACCATGTTTATGAACAAATGACCATCTCTGCCATTGCTCCATGTTAAATTGCATGGCAATGTTTCTCACGGAAACGCACGTGGTCGTGTAATGTTGCATTTTGGTTTGCAAGGATTTTTCTGTGTGAAAAGAAACCAAATCAAGGGGGAAAACACGGCAAGTAGCTACCATGTTCAATTCTGCTGCTGCGAGCAACAGAGGTCCAAGTTTAGGGGGCGGAAGGAGGCACCAAGTGGCGGGAGATGAGAACCGAGAATGAGCCCCGACCAAGTTGCCGAATTTCCCAGAGGCTTTTGCACCGCTAAAATCATCTGTAAAGGGTGCAGAGTGCATTTCAAATTATGGTTTTGTAATGATGCTTTGAGTTGAGGGAAATAGAGCCCATGGCTTCAGGAGAAGAGCAGTTACAGACCATGTCTGAGTCAGCGATCATTTGAGGAACGTTGACGTGGGACCTTTGATTGAAGAGAACGTGATTAATACTGAGTTGGAGCCCAGCAGACTCTGACTGGAGCAGTCCATAGAGTCTGTCTGACTGACAGCATCATTTAAGAGGGACAATTTGTCAACAGGGATGACAAATGGATGATTGTTATCAATGACATCCACAGCCTACACCGTTGCATAACGAGCCCTGTCGTGCAATTTTACGAGGTTGTGTGAGAACAGCTACCACACAAGTACAACCACCAAGAGTGCACATTGTACTTCTGCTGCTATGTGTGTGTGTGTGTGTATGTGTGTGTGAGTGAGAGTCTGTGTGAGAGAGAGATTATTGTCAATGTCTTATTTAAATGTTTGTGTGTGTGTGTGTGTGTGTGTGTGAGAGAGATTTTGTCAATGTCTTATTTAAATGTTTTAAACTGCACATTGGAGACTGGTCAAACGCAATTTCAAACTTCTGTGCTAACCCTGTTACATAGATTTTTGACAATAAAGTACACTTGACTTGACTTGACTTGACTTGACATGCGACATGAGATTTCATCATGGCCGCCTTGATGTTTTACTGCACTGCATATCATGGACCACCCTGAAGAGAGCGTTTACACTGGGCATTTGAGTACAAACACTACCGTACACCTATTCAGCTCAGTGGCAGTGACAGTGGTAATGTCTAATTGCTGAAGACCATAATGTTTCTGATTCATATATTATCTATGTAAAATATCTATGGCCAATTAAAGGTATTTACCCCTTACGAGCCTACATCTTCGACAGCTGAAAATACAACAGAGTTCCCATCAGTACTGAAATGTTGATGTTCAGTTCTTCCTTGTACTTGCCACGTGACTAAGCTGCCAACTTATGAAATGATTACATAAAAAAAGCCTGATGCACCCCTTATTTATGTCTGCACGCATAAACACAATATAATGTTTTTAAAGTTATACCACACCAAATTTCACATTAAAGCCAGAGTTGAATTGCTTAAATCATCTGTGTTTTCAGCTTAACCCAGTCCTCTTAATATAAAGCTCCACTCTGCCTCTCTCTTGCAGGCACCCTCTGCAATGATGTAGCCTAAAATATCTCTCATACTCTCACACTGGAATACTTAAACACGCTTTCAGGCCAGCATTCACACAAGCGCTAGTAGCCAATTCTGGCTATTTATCTTGGTGTGCTAGATGTAGCCAGGGTTGGTGAAATCTTAAATCCCAATGGCTCTTCTGACAGGTGGCCTATGCTGAACAGAATCTGCTTACATTAAACTACACCCCTCTACGGGGACAGACCTTATAAAGGCTTTGAACCTACTGTGTATTTATAAGGCTTTCATAAGAGACCTTGTGGTGACATGTGCTCATAATTATATCAAATACTCTTTCATTAGAAACCTTTTTGGGTTATTTTTTTATGACTGAACAAATAAGTCAGTTACAAGCACACACAGATTCAGGGGAATCTAAAAATGTCTCCCCAATTTACAAAATAATCATGCTTAAGAATGTATTACAATATTAGCCGATTACACCTGAAAAAGATTTTATGAGAAATATAAATATGTTTTTATGTCTGCATTCATTAAATCTAAAACAACCTCAGTGGACATTTTGCCTCCATAAACAAAATATAACTGGATCTTTTGACAGGAACCTACCTCCTCCATCATAAATACTACAGACAATAAAACTATACTGTAAAAAATACTGTAATGTGCTATCATCTGAGAGGGTTCTCAGTCTTTACAACTTTCTACCTGGAAATGGGAATGTTTTAGATGTAATATGGGAATATGTTGATAATTTCAAATAAAAAAAATCAGTGATTTTCAGTCAAATTGAGAGCTGCATCAACAGATATCAAAAGTCTGTGAAAGGCTAGCATTATTAACTTGGGTGCATATGTTAAACAAATCTTGCACAGAGCGACAGGATCTTGGCTCAGCACAGGAATGACATATTGTAATCCATCTACATTTACGCAACGTCTGTGCAAGTTGTCATGTTTGCTCTCTTCCTATGTCGGGAGGCTTTACTGCAGAGTGGCATCTCCCTGTGACTGCTCTACCCTCGTTGTCCGTATAGTAGCGTATGCAACAGCAATTCGCCTCTCCCTGATGGGTATCCACATGAAGAAGTCGTAACCCTGCCAATGATAAACCGTCGCGCTCTGCAAACGGTCTCTTGTAGGTGATTTAACAAGGAACGCATTTCTTATTGACAGTAATGTTTGGATACAAAAGAGGGAACCTGAGTGAAAATGCCACTATTACAGCAAAGATGGCGGTGAGCACGCGCTCGTGTTTTGCTGTACGACTCGGTCTGAACGAGAGCTCCCTAGCCGTCTCCACGCTACCTTTAACATAGAAACCCCAGCGGAAATAGGACTGCAACTTACCTGTTTTCTCTTTGATCTCACAGAGAACGCTGAAGAGCGCCGGTTTCATTCGGTGACAGTTGAGGGAATGTTTCCTTTTTGCATTAAAAAGATGATAAAGAAAACAAAAAGAAAGAGTTACTGTACCTAGTTATGAGGGTTTAATTTAACACAAGATTATATTCCAGTCCTTCCCCAACTGTCACACCACTAGATTCCAATCACACACCCATACAACAATAACTAGAATATTTGTAAAAAATAATAATATATATTATTATTGACTAACAATCGTCCACATGATTACCATTATCATCATCACCAGAATTATCAACGCATCTCTTGATCGTCTGACCAAGCTTGCAGCATGCATAAACTTACATTGATAGCAGGCTGTAACAAAACTTTTAGGACTCTTGTTAGGATATTTTTATGGCATTGATACTATGCTTAAACAGCGACCATTCAAATAACAGAATTGTTCTAAAGCTATGTGGAATGCATCTCAAGTTCATTATACTAATGGGAAGGTTCATTACCAATTAAACAGGCTGTGATATTTTACTTCAAACATGCAAGACATGCATATGTGATTTACGGCCAAATTAACTGGTGAAACTAACTTTGCCTGTGCTTCGTCCAAGCTTTGATCAGTAATGGTCATGATTTGCTGCAGAATGTCCCCGATGTCTTGTTTTCGTCCATCTCCGTCCGCCCCCTCGAGTCCATGCGAAGGCGGCAAAGCCATACCTCCTTGCACCGAATGACCAGCCAGAGTGACACCGCCGAGCGACTGCATGATTCGGGTTTGATCATCCATAGTCTGGCACAAAACAATGAACACGCTTCTTTACAGCAACGCAAAGAAACCGAGTCTTACGGTTGTTTTCAGTCACGCAAACTAAAAATTACAGACGTCGAATTGATGAAAGGATAGCCAGGGAGTATTGTTTTTGCAAAGAAAATCCCGCTTCAAAAGAAGAAAACGGATCCGATAGCAATTCTGTATAGGAAGTTAATTCGCATTCCACTTTGCAAAATTCCAAATAGTTGCCAGACTGAAAATGGCCAGCAGATTCGTGGAACCACTTGGAGCACTTGCCCACTGGTGCGTTCTAACTTCAGAGTGGTATTCCTCTAGTTTTGGTTTAGTCTTGCCTCGGATGATGCCAGTTGATGCTCCGTTCGTTCCAGCCTCCTGAAAATGTCTTCACCAGTCGCAATTACCGATTCCGCGTCTTCTTACAAACTTGTCCACATTCCCAGAGTTCTTCATAAAGTCGTCGTCAAGACTTTATTGTCTGTCAAGGAAATTAGCACAATATAGCAAACTATTATATCTTACCATCAGTTTCAATGCAATTGACAAAGTTGTGGTTGACTACTTATTTCTGACATTTCAGCACGCCCGTCTGGACATGAACATAAGATACAGTAGCCTATTAGGAATGAAAGACTAAATAGGCCTGAACAAAATTATTGAAAGCTTACAAAGATTAATGACAGAAGGGCTCAAAATCTCCATACGACACTGTGTCTGAAATCGTGCGGTTGTAGCCTGACGCTATGCGGTTACCGTAGTTGCGCCATTCGCGTGGCAGAGCCGAGTCCGACTGAGCGCAGCAACGGCATGAAACAGAAAATCGGTATCCAGCGGAGACTCCGCCCCATCGAGGGGTGTGTGTCCTTGTTGCTACCTCGCACGTAACCCATTTTGAAGAGGGGGAGATAAGAAGCCGTCTGGTGAATGCAATGATGATCATCACCGTTATGGTAAGGATGATGATGGTGTATGTATGGTGATGGTGATGGTGATGGTGCCAGGCAGGATTTAGATTTTTGCATGAGCTCCCCATATGTTTTCCCGTGCAGAAATAACACTCTAGTACGGAAGTCGAGTAGTCACCCCCAGAAAACTTTCTTATGGTTCATTTTCATGACCATCATGGTTAAAAAAAATTGCTCAGATAAGTCAAAAATGAACCAAAACAATAATGTAATTTGCAAACTAGTAGGCTTCCTAAATGGCTGTTGAATTAATTTAATTTTGATTTAATTATATTAGTTTACTTTATTTATTCTATGCATTATTTCTTCTTTGTCTCTGGTGGTCTTGTTTTTACATTGTCTAGGCTATGGAGACTTGTCATGAACAGTTTTTTTTTTTCATAAAAAAATCTGAGACAAAATACTGCATCTTTGTCAGGTTTTATATAGCTTGTAAACCTTTAGTGAAATCATGCCTGCATTTTCTAAATCTTCAGCACTTGAAACACTTAAAAAGTAGTGTACTTTGTCAGATACACAGCGTTGACCTATGCTAGAATGAAGCATCTACCAGACTGCATGTGTCATTTCGCACGTAAACAAAAACATGATTGTAATGTAGAAAAGGAATACTTGTGTTATTAATGTAGCTGTCCCAATGAAAACAAACAAATGTATCGCTCACCAAACAAAAATAAACAATACCACAGGTGCAGAAATCAGTTTGACATTCAGGGAGATTCAGAGAGATTTCATCATCATCTGAGCAGTAGGGTTTGCTGTCACTTGTCTCTGAACTGATCAAACTGAATTGAATTGGAGTTTGTTTACAAGGACTGGAGGGATATACGCCTTCATTTGTTATGCTTGCACAACAAAACATTCCTGGTCAAAACGGTTGGCACCCCTGAATATCAACAACATGATTCAAAATATCTTCAAAACTATATGCAAATTAACCAATTTTGTGTAACCAGAATATTTTTGATAAAATGCCTGGGGTTACTGAATTAAAGAATAAAAATGCATATTAGTGAAATACAATGTACCCCAGACACACTAATTGGCACCGTTGAACAATATTTGGTTGCAGAACCTTTGGCAACACTGACAGCCTCTAAACTCTTAACTCTCTTCAGCTCTCACCAAATGTTTTCAATGGGATTTCAGAAGTCATTGCTGGCCACTTTAAACCAGTCTATCTTTTCCTTTTTCGCCATTCTTTTGTGCTGCGGTGTCTTTTTGGTCGTTGTCCTGCTGAAACCCCCAAGACCTTTGCCTCAAACCTAGTTTTTCTGACAATGGGTAGCACATTTCAGTCTGAAATGCCTTGGCGATCTTCTGATTTCATCATTCCTTTGACATATTCAATGCCTCCAGTACCTGAGGCCGCTAAGCAGCCCAATAGCATGATACAACCTCCAACTTGTTTTACAATAGGTTCTGTTTTCTTTTCCTATTCTATTGCCTATAAACAAAAGAAAAATAACTGCATTCTTCTTTGGTGTCATCTGTCCATAGAACATTATCCCAGACAGACTGTGGCTTGTCTATGAAAGTTTTTGCAAATATTAGTGTTTGCCTTTTGTGCCTCTCTTTCAACTTTGATGTTCATATCTCATGTCCTTGTGACCTGGCATAAAAGTGTTTTCATGTAGACAAGCAGTGTGGTATAATGGATGTTATGGAGTAATATTCCTTGTGAGTCAGACAGAGGATGGGCCCTGCATGCCATGGGCTGTCTTTAGGCGTACGGTTTCAGTCTCAGCTATGTGAAAATGGTGCATTTAGCTGCCAGAATTAAGTTTTTTTTTTTTTCACAGGAATACCCTATTACAGGTCTAAGCTAAGCCCTGAATGTTTTCAACTTCTAACGCCCCTGCCAAAGATGCTCTTCCATGGGGAGTATGAACTCTCTATATCTGTGCTCGCCAGCGCTCATTAGCACTTGATGGAAGTATTTGTGTCTTGTTTTTTTGAGCAGATATTATGGCAAAGTTATCTAAAAGATGGGTGTCAAATGTTTTGACAGAGGTGAAATTTCAGTGCTTGGCAAGGGCGCTATTTCCTGTAAGTACGCCCCTGGCTGTTAGAGAGCTCTCTTGACTTTGCCATTGTGCAAAAGAAACCGGAAACAATCAGACCCTTCATATGCAGCAATAACATCACTTAGTGGGGAAATTCAATCACGTGAACGCTGCAAATTAAGCACAGGTGAGTCTTAAAGGGCAGGCAGGAGGTCATACAGTATTTGTCAAAGTTTTAGTCGGTGATATCATAGACTTTGACTTCACAAATCCACATGAAACTTTGGGATGGTTATAGCTCCACATGGTTGAATCGGAATAGTTTTTTTTCCCCTAATCATTCAACTTTTTGCGACTTGGGGCCGTTTGCACATTCTGCTTGGACCCCAATGATCACTGTTTGCAGATATTTAAACGTAATATTGTTATAGTGTAAACCCCTGTCCTTTTATAAATGTCAAAACTTGTATTCCTATTTGTAGCAGTTACTCTTCATTTAGTATTGTTTTCAAACATATTCTTGCCTTCAACTTATAATCCTATATTTGAATATACATGCAGAATTGTCAAAACTTCAAAACAGAATTTAGCTCAAGAACATATCTGGTATAAAGTTATACTGATTCTCAGGACAGGCCAGAAAACCACAGAACATAACTCACATAGGCCTACTGCCTCACACGTTATCAGTGTATAGCCGCCACATCCACAAACTTTAGTTCCTTAAAATTTCACTCAGAATAAAATGTACAACAAACTTTTCACTCTATTGTTGCCATAAACGTAATTATTTAAATAAATCCATTGGAAAGGAAAATATCTCATTCTCTCATTTTATGCAGCGGTCATATTACTCACCGCTATATGTTTAGTATGTTTTTTATTTTGTTTGAGGAACTAAGTTCATTCATCAAAAAGGTGCTAATGTTTTCACTTACATTTTATTTCTGTATTTTCATTTCAATACATGAAAACAATTGTTTTGTTGTTCAATAACTTTGGACATTTTATTAAATATTCTAATTATTATTCAAATTTGGTTCTTTTGCATTTATTTCTGAAGGTATTTTAAATTCTGCATTTTAAAGTCAGGGGTGCCAATAATTCTGACCTGGACTGTAGGATTGCATAACTTTCTATAAGGTAAAATCAGCCATTTGGGCATAGGCCAGGGACAGCCATGACTTTCCTCCTTCCAAGAATATGTATAATTTCGCTACAAGATATCTAACTGTCAAGAAGATCATTGTGCTGACCAACTGGACACTGAGACAAAGCATCCACCTCTTTAAAAAAACAATGAAAGTAGTTCAAAGTGAAATAAATATAAACATACATAAGAAGCTGTAGACTTGAGTTACATATTTTACCATTAATGTAATAATTCTTTTCATCAGACTTATAATTCATATTTCTATATTCTCTATTTGAACAAATTAATGTGAATCTATATTCTCTTTTACTATTTAGTCTCTTTATCATCAGAGTGAATGGCTTTTGTTTTTCTTTTCCTATGCAGCAGACTTAGACACCAAATTATCTAGCTTCAGTTTCTTAAGAACCTCTGATAGACAATACAAATATCAGTGGTCAGCATGACATCACAAAGTTAATTTAACTTGGCTTATTCTAGTTCTCAGCACATTTGTTTTGTTTGCATTTATGTATTTATTGAGAAGATGACCCAGATTGACATAGCCCTACTGTATGTTTTTTTTTTATCTCCATAATGTCTATAAGAAGATAACATATATTTTCTTCTATTTAAAAAAAACACACCTGTCAATAAATATATATATATATATATATGTCTAGACTATTCTCAAAGTAGATCAGAGTTCTCAGACGGATCAGAGATCAGAGATCAGACACAATCCCCGAACTTAAATCGTATCAAGGTTTAAGAGATAACGCTATGGAACACAGCCACACACATCCTTAACATCATGTTACCATGTGTCTGTAATAGAAAAATATATTTCATTTAAGACATAACAGAAACACTAGGCGGTAGTTTTGTTTAATCCAACTCCGCCAGTTCAGTTGAATCCTTAAAAAAAGAGAAAAATGAACTCAATAACCCGTTTTTCAAGTGAAAAAAAAGAGCAGATCATGACCATTGGTTCTCCAAAATGTCCATCACTTAAAAGAGAATGCTCATTGGCTTATTTGCTTGTCTATCACATTCACCTGCGTTGTTTTCATGATACTCCTCCTTTGTGGTCTGTATACTTCCTGTATGAGGGTAAGTAGACGGAAATAGCATAGTCGACTACATATGGAAACAACAGAGGAAATACATGAGTCTGTTATTATTTTCTGAATGCTGAGCAGTTATACTACCGTTGGTGAAATGAGACCATGTACTTGGACGTATGCACAGATGATTCTGCGTATTCTCAACCCTTCCCTTCCGTGGATTAGGCATGTATAAAGGTAGGTACAAATGCCCTAGCTAGCTAGCTTACTAAATACAATACTCTTAGCCACTCAAATGTGGTAAGGCCTAACATTAGCCTAGCCGCTAAATATAACATCAACAAGCGACAATGCCAAGTAACACAGGTAATACTTTACGCCTTATTAGCCTTGTTGACATAAGTAATTGATTGCTGACTTGTCAGTGTGCCACAGCATTTGCTGAGTACTCTTTTCATGCAAGAACCCATAAGCCTGCTAACATTTGATATCAAATTAATCGACAGTGTGCCGGTTATTACGACACTAGCTTAATGAAGTGCTAATGTGTCTATAACAGTCTATCTTTTGGCTCCCGACTGCATACGGCATATGTACGTCTTCTAAAATGATTAAATTGCTGTCAAGATGATACGTGAGTATCCTTGCCGAGAAGCTGTGATGTAGGCCAGCTCAAATGCAGACAGAGTACCCACCCAAACTAGCTTGCAGGCTAGCTATCAAGCTAGCTTGTAAAACAGCCAACCTTTATCGATGTACTTTTTTCGAAATTATCAAACGATATGGTTGTCAGTCAACTAACTGTGTGGCAGTAGCTTACTGCCAGATACGCCATGTTGCATTCGTCCTGTATGCATTTCTCTGGGGTGTTGAACTTGTCAACAGTGTGATGCCCCTACTAATACCCAGCCTGGATAACTGGTTCTTAGCGTAAGGTAGGCCTATGCGTATCCAGCTACAGTTACGTGTTTACTGTGTGCTTGTGGGTCATATTTTCTTAAGTGTGGCATAAACAGAACCAAGGTCATTTATTCAGTTCCCGCTGTTAACGAAGCTAGTATCCGTATGTGCCTGGGAAGTTGCATTTGGGTGTTAATGTAACAGGCCACCAGACTTTGTTATGGACAGTAAAGTCAGAAATGGCCAGTGAATATTCATTTGTATACGTGTGTTTGATACTTGCTATTTGGATTTTTTTATACTGTCAGCTTTGACTGAGTGACTTATTGTGGTTGTAATTCTTCTTGGGGTTACTTGGCATCGTGGTAAGTGTTAAACTACTTGGGAAGATCTACCTTTTGAATGCCAGATAAAGAAGAGTAGTGTGTAGTGTGTAGAGATAATGTGCAAAATGTATTTTGGACCTTTACAAGTTAGTTTGAGGTACTTGCTCAGATGGACAAAGTTAATAAGTGATTTTGCAGAAAGCAGAACTTCTCAGTGTGATTTAAGACATGGCAAAAACACTTCACAATGCATCACCATTGATTTAAATGTGAGACATCCTAGTCATCTGATGTAGTTCTATAATATCTGAATAATAACTGAAACATAATTGTGGTCTGATCTTAAATTCAGATATGATCAGACATGATCAGCATCAGCACAGTGGAAGGTTTTATGTTTCATATGAAAAAAAATCTCTTGCACAAAATATGATCTTATGATGAGGCAAAGACCTAGGAGATTCCATAGATCTCCCAGAGTTATTGGCATGTGGGGATGTCCTTTTCAAAGTTTCATCCACTTTCTTCCCCACTGTCCTATGTCTCGTCATCTCACTAAATACATACTTTAATATTTATGAACTTCTGAAGCTGTGTGGAGAAGATATTGGGGGGGGTGTGCTTTGGTTTTCAAGACCCTTTTGAGAAATAAAAGAACCTGTACCTGATGTTATGCTATGCTGTGAGTACATTCATTCCACCGCTCATAACCATGCTCTCACTAATTGCCCTGTGATTTGGGATTGATAGGGGAGTACCTGTGCAGGCGTTAATGTTTGTTTACCAGAAGCAACGCAGAATGGAAGATGTGGAGGGCTTGGAGTAGTGCTTGGGATGCCAGCTGAGAGTGAGACGTTTGCTTTGTCCGCTGTCTCTACAGGCCAGCCTGAGCGGTGCACCATGGAGAGGAGAAAATAACACGAACGTTGGGCGGACAGAGAAGAGGAGGACCTCGTCAGTGAAGCAACTCCAGCTTCCTCCAAGCGGAAGTAGCCCCCAGTGTATCCAGAGAGGGAGACATAGAAAGAGAGCGCTAGAGAGAGTGAGAGTTCGAGAGAGGACGAGGAGGACGGAGAGTGAGAGAAGGACGGCAGGGAGAGAGTGAGTGGAGGGCGAGAGAGAAGACGACGCGTGACGATGGCGTTCCTGGACAACCCCACCATCATCCTGGCCCACATCCGGCAATCCCATGTGACCAGCGATGACACGGGCATGTGCGAAATGGTGCTGATTGACCACGACGTGGACCTGGAGAAGTGCCAGTCCACCAGCCTGTCCGGGGGCGGAGGCTTGGCCTTTGGCTCGGGCCAGTTCGGGGACAGTGGGAGTGGGAGTGAGGGCCAGTCCTGTGATCTCTCCCAGTCCATGGACATCACCTCCAGCTGGGATTTTGGCATCCGCCGGCGCTCCAACACAGGTAAGAGACTCCAGGGTGCCATGTGTGCAGATGCTTGTGTGCTGTTAATGGGGGAGGAATGGGACCGGGAATCCTCATCAGTGGTTTTTAGTGGAGATCATATCTGTAGAATGTCTTAAGTGGGAACCTGTGGCGACATCTGGAACATGGTACAGGAGCACGAAATTCCACAAAAGTCACTCTAGCCCGAGAAATGGAAAAAGTTAGAAATATAAGCTATTAAAGTAAATCCTCCGATTGAAGCTTTCTCTCATACCCAATATGATATGCAGCATGGAGGACAACAGGGAAAACATTGGATTTCTTCTAGCATTTCTTTTTGTATTGATGTAACGTAGCATTTGCAGAGAGCTAGCTGGTGCTAGGTACCACTTTCCTGTAAGAGATGCCACAGGTCGTCCGCCAAGTAAACAAACTTGTAGACATATGTCGTGTAAATGGCCACTGAAAAGGATCGCCTGTCTTTGCTGTTGAGGACACCAAATGTACTGGGGAACCTTTAACAGATGAGTGTGGTCAGTAAGATGAGAGCTGAACCGGCAACCTCCTCCAAGTTGTTGGTTCACATCTTGCAAGGGAATTATCAGAGGGAGTTGTTCATTGGCAGCGTATGCAGTCAAGTCGGCTCCCTTGATTAGATTGAAATGAGCAGAATGGATAAGCTGCAGGTATTGTAGGTTAATTCCTCTTGATGTTAAAGGTTGTAGGTGGGTACTCTCTCGAGTGGACTTTGTGTGTTGAGGATTTGTGTGTTGAAAGTTGCAGTTTGTTGTGATCGTAATCAGAGATTAGGCTGTTTCACATTGATTCTTCGTCAATTAGTGAAAATGATTCCTTGGGATTGTGTCATGTTGAAGTATTTTTGGTTGTTGTGGAAAGATAGATAAGATAAGATCATGCTGGGCACAGAATTGACTGATTAGATCAATGACACTGCAATAATTGGATTAACTGATGCAGGCCTGCACCTTAACCCGGAAATCCAAGACAATGGTTGGCCAACAGTACAACAAACAGGAACAGAATACTGTTTCTTATTTTTAATGTTGGCCTATCCCATTGTTTTCCGTTTCCTCATATATATGCATCAATAGGAACTATTACTATGACCTAATCTCAAATATATGTCTTTAGACTGTGACCGCACTGGACACGCCTAGGCCTATATATCCGTGGAAAGTAATTGGTAATCATTACTCCTGGATGAATAATGTAGGCTACTCAACACATATGGTTCATATGAATATGACTAATGACTTCATATGAGTATGACAAGTGTTTTTAATCTGGTATATACAGTACACTATCTAGGGTAGGTATTCATTTCCATAGGTTGAAACATCAAGCACAAGCAGTGAGAGAGACACTAAAATTGCACAAAGAAATCGCAATTTCATACCACAATATCATCATAGCAATCACAGTATCCAGTGAGTGTATTGCACGTATGGCAAATTCAGTCAGGAACACATGGCCCTTGTTAGAATGTTTGGGGGCATTATTCTGCAGTCAGATTCTGTGCCAGTATTTAGTGGGTGTTGTGATGAGTGTGATGAGTGCTGGGATGTGGGTATGCCCTCATAAAGGAGCTTTTTTTCCATATGGGTGAATCTTTACCTTGCCCTCGAGATGTCGGCCACATCAGGAGAGCATCTGACTACCACCAAACTATTATCAAATGACTGGCCTCGCGGACCAAAATGGAGCAGTGTGTAGCAGGTGATTTATGGGGTTAAGGTTGGGTTGAGGGGCAGCCCAGGTGCTTTATAGAGTTTAAGGTTCAGTGTGTGTGTGCCCTGGGGGGGGGGGTTTGTGAAAGAATCAAAAGGAAGTCCAAAGGTATCTGCTGGAAAGATCTCCTTTTGGCTCTCCGGGGTTTTGGGTCGCTGGGGCAGTTTACAGCTCTTAAGTGCCTCATCTGAGAAGCATCTAAAGGGAATATCTTACCAGGACATCAAGAAGGGCAGGAGAAAGCAGTGGCTGCCGGTAAGCAAAGCAAGCAGATGAACCATATCTCTATCCCCACCACTACTTTCACCACCACCACCACCAACACTACTACCACCACCACTATATAGGGTGCTTTTCTTACCCAGACTGATGGCTATGTGGAGGCTGTTATTGGTTGGTAAAATAAATAAACACAAGGTTAGATTTCACAGCGGCCTTTAATAAGGAGAATGATAGTCAGGGGTTATTATTTTATGAAGTCCAAAGAGGATACGTTGAGAAGGACAAGCGCTTAGTTTGAAGTCCATTTTTGTCAACTTTAATATCTTTGAAGACCTAATAGTTTGATTAATATAAAAGTATGTGTACGTTTTAAGGTTAGACAAATAGCTTTTAGCAAATTGCATTGGTAGGCAATCAGAACACTTGCACTTACAATGTAACACACTAGGAAATGAGAAACATCAAACAGTTAAATGTCTTCAAGTAAAGGCAAAATTAAACAATCAAGTGTACTTTATAATAAAATCAAAATGTATCTTTGTCTTAGAAACAATTTGAATTTCACTTTCTTTTCCTTTGTGTAGTAACGTGTACTATTAATTAAAGATTTTTGTGCCCTACAAAAGCCTTTGGTGTACATGCTCAACCTTTACAATTTGCCAGCCACATAATGAATGAAACGAACACCATTGTATTGAAAAGCAGTCAGAGATGATTGCACTTTAGCGTCTAAAGGAGTGGTCTGAATCTGCTGGGCGGGATTGGCCAGTGTCTTCCTACGGAGGTGGATGTGCTGACATAGTACCTACTGTGACACTATCACTCAGCCGGGCGTGATGGTCATTTGACGGATAGTGCCATAAACTATCGGCGAAGCGATTTGTGACGCGTGATGTCGCTGATAGCCCTCACCACATATCCATCCAAACGATTGGGTGGCGTGCCAGACAGGTGCTGACACCGCTCTTAAAGAGATGGCAAACAGCACCACGCTCTGAAGGATGGTCAATACCAGCCCCAGAAATTGAAATCCAGGTTAAATTTCGAGGAAAGGTTTGGCTGAGAACCACCACACGCTAATCCTCAAACCTGTTTTAAAGGTGTAAGTGATGGGAATGTCTGATCTGTATCCCTGCATAACTGCTTAGAAAACAGTCAAACTGGAAACAATTGTAATTTTTCTTTTGGTTCGTTTGCCCATTATTGGGTATGCTCAATGTTATTAAAGGAAAGTATTTGTGTTTTGTATTCATATGTTTATAACAAGGATCTTGTATTCTTCAACACAGTTTCACTCTGATACCTGGTAGGTAATGGGTCTTACAGCTTCAGTGTTGTCCAGTGGTCTAGACATGTTCTATGGGCTGTAATGTGTTCATGGGACTGTCTGTGGTCACTGTGATTCTCTACTGTCCAGTAATATTGCTGTCTTCGTACTTTAGCTCAAAGACTGGAACGACTGAGGAAGGAGCGACAAAACCAGATCAAGTGCAAAAACATCCAGTGGAAGGAGAGATCCTCTTCCCAGTCAGGTATCCCCCTTTACATCCTTTTAGGTCTAATAACAGCAAGCTCTTTATCTTAACAGTGTTTATTATCGGACAGCGTGTGTTATCGGCAAGCATTATCGTTGTCATGTGAATCCATTATTAAACTGAAGTTATAGATTGTTAACCCATTATTAAATTTAGCATTTTGATTGTTTAACAGAATGGCCGATGTTTGACACTGTCCGATAACTGACATAGCTACGCTAGTGTCTGTGGAAGTTGCTTGGAAAATATGGATCCATCTCTGACTGTTCTGTATACTTCTCCTTGTTCCCACAGCGGAAGATTTAGGCTCGCTGTTTGAGAAGAAGGACTTCAAGGAGCGGCCTCGGAGCATGGGCACCAAGTCTACCCTCTCCCTGAGGCTGGAGCAGTGTCCTCAGCAGCTCAACAACCCCTTCAACGAGTACTCCAAATTCGATGGCAAGGTAACGTGCTAACCTATGCGGAATTGATTTTTTTTTTCGTTTGCTATTCGTGATGCTCGATGCTCTTTACATTCCTGGAAAAGGCAGCTGAGTTGGCAGAGCTGTGGTGCCACCTGACATTATGCCTCCTGAGGGATGTTTTTGAGGGTGGTTACCCCACGCCGGATAATGTGTCATCTGTCATTTTTATATTTTATCTCTGAGCTCCTTGGAGATAAAAAAAAAGAAGAAAAAAAGGCGAGCACTAAAGTGGTTTGTAAATTGCTGGGGTTGGGTTAATTGTCGTGCGTGTGTGTGTGCGAGTGAGAGGACTTGGAGGATGAGTGTGGTGTGTATTTGTGTTTGTCGTGCTCTGTGTGTGTGTGTGATATGTGCGTCCGTACCTCTAACAGCATCAGTGGCAGATTAAGATTCATGGCAGGACCGTGATTTAAGACGGGCGTAATGGGAGGCGAGCGCTCGCCGGGCCCTGGGCCGATGTTTACATGAACCCCGTTTGACTCTGACAGCAGTTAAAAAGTACAGTCGGCGTAATGAAATTTGCAGCGCGGAGTGTCAGCGGCGGGATGCGGATCGAATTAGGCTGGCGTTTCGGAGATTTATGTGCCGACAGGTGGAGCACGGAAAAGGATGGGGAGGTTTTGCATTTATTTGTTCTTCGCTCACTGGGTTTGTGTCCAGGAGGTGTTTGTGCTTTTGCTTCTGTTTGTTGTTTGTGTTTTTGTGTTGAATAGCCAAAGTGAGAGTGCATTTTACAACCTTAGTTTTACATGTTTTTAACTTTTTTATGTTTAAATATTCCGGTGCTTTGACCTTGTGCTGAAATAATTGTATACGTTGGGATCTGTTTTCATGCACTGTTCAAAAGAAGCACACTGAGGAATGCATCACAAAAGCCCAGCGGAAGTGTAATAATCACATTTGCTCTCAATGCCGTTCTTACTCCCAGGCTAATTTGCATGTTCTCACTTTTCCACATCTGCGCTTGACTTTTAAAATAGAACTTCTAATTTACCTGAGTGCCCCTTGCGTTAAGTGAGGAGAGGAGAGGGAAGGGAAGAGAAAAAAAGAAATGAAAAGAAGAGAGAATGTAGCTCGCTCGCTCGCTCGCTACTCAGGTTTGCCGCTTATAACAAATTGAACTCCAGCAGGGCCAGAGAGCAGCAGGGCTATAAGGGGCTCCGGGCTCTCGTCTGAAAGGGGGGCCTCTGGTTTGCCCCCCCCCCCCCCCCCCCCCCCGCTGAGGTAATGGCAGGTTGTCAGTGCGGCGAGGCGTTCACATGCCACCAGCCTCTCCACACTCCATTTTCTTCCCATGGAGACATTAGCCCTTTATTACATCACAGGCCTTTATTACAACAGAGGGATACAATTAAAGTGCAAGTGCGGGGGCAGAGTTCCGAGAGTTGGCTGCTTCGGAGTGCGGAGAGAGATGAGATTTTATTGGCGACAATCCAACTTGCTTAAAAGGGGGTTCGGGATGTGATTGAAACGCCCAAGGCCAGTCAAGATGACAAGATAATAATCAACGGGCAATCTTTTGTTTTATTTTTAATCCTTAAGTGTGTCCTGGCTGCTCTTCAGTCGGAGTGATGCACAAAGAGGGGTTGAGGTAGTGTTGTCAGACCCGATTGTAACCTACTGGACAACTTAATTTGTTCATGCCCATGTCGCTTTAAAGGGTAGAACATGAAGAAAGCCTTGTGTTCTAAAACTTCCAGATGCAACTTAAGTGTTGAAACAAAATGGTGGTTAACACAGAACTACAAAGGTTTTAACCTTCACATGCGAAAAAATAAGTAAATGTCTAGGTAACAAGGCTAAAGGCAAGACATCTAATTAACAGTCACACAAGTATGTAGAAAGCATTTAGACTGTTTTTAAAAACATATTTGGACCTTCATCATTAACATTACATTGGTTTTCCCATTATGAACCGTGTGCTTCATGCCTGTGTATGGTTATGTTCAAAAACGAAAAAAACGCTAAATTATGTTTTTACATTTATAATTTATAACACTTTTTTTTTTATCTATAGAAGTCCCAGCATAGTCAGAGTAGAAATAGCATTTGGATGTCCAAGACGTGGAGGAACAGACTAGCCTAATTAGTGATGTTGGTCAGTCTGGTGCTAAATAAAGACCATGGAACATTAGTTCACAACTGAGCCTCTTGATATCACAAGGGAAAGGCTCTCAGGCTGCTCAGCTGTCACTCCCCATGGCAGTGCTAAATACGCTTGAGTTCAGGCGCGGGTCAGTTATGAAAGAGAGCGACGATCCACACTCTACAGCCAAAGTGAGCAACAGACATTTCCAGGTGACCGTCTCTTGATTTAAGAGCAGGTTTAGTTTCTTCTCAAATGACCTGTGCATGGATGAGTAATTGTCCTCTAAACGGCATTCTGGTTACAAGTGCTTTACACTTAGTGAATGTTATTAAAAAATGCTGTTCTTCTTAGCAAAGTGCAATCACATCCTGTTTGATGAATGCATCCTCTGGTTGTTTAAAGGGGGGAGTTCTAAAGTCGATGAGGATATGAGAGGAACTAGCTTAATTTCATGCACATATTGGTTATTTCTGCTCTGCTATAATAATGTGCGATCGTCTATTATTACAAAACACAATTTTCAATCCCAAACACTAGACTCTGTACTGTAGTGTTAACACAATGAACATATAAGGGCAATGCACGGCAAGGAACCTTTATTTGTATAGTATATTATGTACACTGGCATTAAAGGGGTTCGGAGAGCAGCCCTGTGCAGACTGAGCTTGATGAAATGGTGGATCATCAGAATCACTGCTGCAGTGTCATCATCTGTTTGGGACTTCTTAAAATGTCTCCCCTCCAAAGCTGCAGCCCCCACTCCCCCGTTTCGAAACACAAATACATTTTTTGACTATTACGTTTCAGGGTGTTATTCACGCATTAATCATCGGAGTCACTGCTCGTGTCAGAATGTAGCCAGTAAGTGAGAGAATTAGATGTTCGGCTATTTCTTCCATTCCCTGTGTGTGTGTGTGTGTGTCTCTCTCTCCATAGACATTTTAATCTGAGCCATTTTTATAGGAACGGATCGTCTGACCATCGGTGTCAGGCAGTAATCTCTCCTCCTCTCTCCACGCGGGTTCATGCGGCAGCCCTGGCGTCTTTCCCCCTTCTCCATCACCCGGAAAATATTCCCACCTGGCCGTGCAGGGTTTCCGAGGAAATCACCTCCCTGACGGATATCATGGATTGGGAGGACCCCCTTTCCGTCCAGTCCAATAACTCACTCCTCCGAGGCGCTGCTCCCCCCCCCCTACCCCCCCGTCCCGTTTGTCTTGGCATAAGTAGCTGCATTGACCAACGCTTAAATGTGACATGACCACATTTGGCCCAAGCCGCAACATGCATAACAAACTAATTACATATGCCGCTGGTCTGTCTCGCTCAGACACTGAATCGCCCCATCAGGGTGTTTTGTGTTTATGAGTATTTATTGCCTTGCATAGGTGAACGGGGCTAAACCATGATGAAGGCGTAAATACATTATCCACAAGCTTTACACAGCGCCGTGATGCGCGCCGACCGGCGTCTGCCGGACCCTGTGGCAACAGCTGGATCCCCCCCCCTTCCTGCCTTTGATGGCGGGGAGCAGGAGCGGGCGTTTGGCGCTCCAAATGACTTTATAATTTGGCGTTTTGCGCTGCCGACGAGGCCGCGGATGCATCATTATCCGCGGGTCAGCTGAGAAAGGAGGCCTGGCAACGGCAGCTCTCCGGCTCGATTAAAAAACAATAAACGCGCCCGTTTAAGGGATCGCTGCTGTCACTGTGAGGCACGGAGCGTGCAGCAAACCCCATTATGTCACTCGAGCTGATGAAACCCCCCCCCCCCCCGGCCCCCCCCTACCCGCACCCACCCAAATGGAAAAAAAATTAAGTAATAAATAATTTCTGCAAAAACAAATAGGGAGGCAGACAGAACAAAGCCTGTGACTTGGTCTACCGTGACCGCTGAATAGATGCAGAGATGAAAGACTCTCATCCCTTGTTTCTTCTTCTCCTCCTTCTCCTTCTTCTCTTCCTCCTCCTCCGAGGTGTGGAGAGTGCGCAGAGGTGTCGAGCGAGTTTCCACTCCGCCTCCTTGTGTTAGCTTCAGCCGGGGGCTCTCACACCTTTCTGGAGAGAAAAGCAGCCTTTTGTTTCTCCTCCTGACATTTCTGCGGATTGGGCGGAGGTTGTCACATCTTTTTTGTGTTGCGCATCTCCTCCTCGTGCACCTGTTTCCCCCCCTTCGCATGCTTGTTTGTTTCACACTTGCACGTTGGCACTCTCGCTCACAAGTGACAGATATCAAGGCATTTACTCATCTGTCTCAGTATACACCAATGGCGGCCGGCAGTACATCTAGACCTCAATGTTTCAAGTCAAACGATCCAAATTATTATGTGATTGTGATCTTTAACATACTCAAGCTGCTGTTCTTTTTTTTTCCTTTTCTTTCTCCAGGGCCATGTAGGTACCACAGCAACCAAAAAAATCGACGTCTACCTCTCGATGCAGTCGGCTCAGGAGAAGCTGCACCCCATGACGGTGGTCACCATGGCGAACGCACGGGTTCACGACCTCATTGGTCTGATCTGCTGGCAGTACACCAGCGAGGGGCGGGAACCCAAGCTCAAGTGAGTTCACACCCTGTTCACCTGAACCAGCGGTATTAAAACTACCCACCTCCGTTTGATCCATATGGTTCCGTTACTTAAGGTATATTACTTGAGTAAGCCACCCAACAGTGAATGGCATGCTCAAACATATGCATGTAAGTGTAACGATAGACGCGCTCTATTTCCAGAATAAAGGCGCTTTTGGGTGCGAGTGAAAAAGACTTAAAGTAGAAAAAAAACGCACTCTCAAGCTTGTCTCATTGCTTATTTATTTTGACCAGTTTATCCACAGACGCATTTCGGCCTAAGCCATCGTCATATGCATGTACCTGTGCCTAAGTGGAATACATGTAAAAGTGTGTTACAATATTCAAAAATGTTGTCAACCTGGACCAAAATGCACACATTTCATCCACCAGCCATTTAATGCAGTGGAGCATTAGCTGTGGTGTTCTCTGAACCTTCGTGGACTTCGCGACCCTCAGCTGACTCTCGTCACTCTTTACACTCCAGAGTCACCTGCTGTATTGGGTTGTTTTCTCTGTCCTCAGGTCCTCTCTGCCCGTGTTGGCAGTGACCTTTCACTTCACAAGCTGCTATGCTTCCCTGCCTCTCTCTCTCTCTCACTCTCACTCTCACTCTCACTCTCTCTGTCTCTCTCTCTCTCTCTCTCTTTCCCTCTCTCCCTCTCCCTCTCCCTCCCTCTCTATCTCTCTCTCTCCCACTCTCTCTCTCTCACTCTCTCTCTCTCCCACTCTCTCTCTCCCACTCTCTCATCGCTGCGTTGAATAGTAACCTCGGTTTGGCCACCGCTCAGCGCAAGAATGCGCTCCCTGCTTGGTGGCACAATATGAAGATTTATAATTTTGCTAGATTGAGAGTGAATACAGTAATAAAAACCAGCGAGAGAAGAGCTGAGACAACAAGGGGCTCCAAGAGCAAACTATAGAGTTACATGGCAAGGATAAGAGAGAAGGATAGAGTCAGCGGGAGGGAGAGGGAGAATGGGAGGGAGGAGGGGGGGGGGGTTAGGGGTTAAAAAAAAGAGGCAGCAGTAGCAACCACAACAACAACAAAAAAACGAGAGCAGGGTCCCAAAGAGAGCACAACAAAGAGCAGCCCTGACAGTCAGCGGCTGAGGTGAGACATGAACAGCATAGCAATGAGAGGACCCCCACCACCACCCCCACCCCCACCCTTCCCTTCTGTCTCCCAGGAGGGCTTCGCCATAGAGAGCCTCCAGATAGAGGGCTGGGACTGGGGCTGGATAGCCTGCACCTCCAGCCAGCCAGCCAGCCAGCCCGCCGCCAGGCCCCCACGAGAGCCCGCAGGGGTGCAGGGGAATGGGAATGAGATGAGCTGTTGCCTCCCACTGTTATTTGAGTCAGGGTGTTTTGTTATGTAATGCTGTGCTTCATAGTGTAGTCAACTGTGGTACCGTTGGTTAGGGGTAGGGGTGTAACGGTTCTGAAACTGAGACCAAAACCGCGATCACAACGTCCGCGGTCTTGTGTCGACCAGGAAAGGCAGGCCAGGGGGTGTGGATGCTGCTCCACGGTGAGCTCATGGTTGCTGTGGCAAGGGGAGGTGAAAGGGGGAGGCACAGGAGCTCATGTGGTCTCACAGCATTAGAACTGAAACGCACTTGGGCGTTGTTACAGCACACTTTTCATTGAACATTGATGCCATGAGCCAAATTAAAAAGGATGGGAATAAGGAATAATGAAGAATCAGGAAATGTGCATGCCTAAGAAGGACTGTGAGATCTGCGTTTGTTTACAGTCTTACTTTTAGTATATCGTGAGTCGAACCGTTAGCCCTGAATCATCTATCGGCCTGACTTAAGGGATTTTAGTGTTTAGTTTATTTTTCGAATTAGTCATTGAGCTGGCTGGTTAGAGTATTGTCCTTTTTAAGTGTGAAGTCCTGGAGTTGCAGCACAGACAGAAAGATAGCAAGAAAGAGAAGAAGCAAGGAAGGTAGCGGTGTAGTTATGGGAGGTAGAGAGAGAGAGGGGGAGGAAGAAAGAAAGTGAGCGAGTGAGGAAGAAAGAGAGCAAGAGAGTGGGTTAGTGTGCAGGAGGATGGGGTGGGTAGAAGAGAGTGAGAGGAGAGGAGAGGAGAGGAGAGGGTGGGTGTGGGGGAATGGAGAAGGTGACAGAGTGAGAGAAAGAGAGAGAAAGACAGAGAGGGAGTGAGTAAGAGAGAGAGCAAGAGAGTGGGTTAGTGTGCAGGAGGATGGGGAGAGGAGAGGAGAGGAGAGGAGAGGGTGGGTAGAAGAGAGTGGGTAGAAGAGAGTGAGAGTGAGAGGAGAGGAGAGGAGAGGAGAGGAGAGGAGAGGAGAGGAGAGGAGAGGAGAGGAGAGGGTGGGTGTGGGGGAATGGAGAAGGTGACAGAGTGAGAGAAAGAGAGAGAAAGAGAGAGAGGGAGATGTCTCTCTCAGATGGCTGTTAGGCCCTCAGGCTGTCCCCAGTGTCTCTCAGCACTGGCCCTGACACTCGCTCTGACAATCAGTCCTTCCCACTCAGGCCGTGCCTGCGAGAGCGTGTCAGGCAAAATTAAGATACTTCTTCTCCGGGCTCAACACCCACCCACCCCCGTCACTGCACGATCGCACACACTCACACTCACACTCACACTCACACTCACACTCACACTCACACTCACACTCACACTCACACTCACACTCACACTCACACTCACACTCACACTCACACTCACACTCACACTCACACTCACACTCACACTCACACTCACACTCACACACACACACCCACCCACCCCCGTCACTGCACGATCGCACACACTCACACTCACACACACACACACTCACACACATACACTCACACACATACACTCACACACACACACACACACACACACACACACACACTCACACACACACACACACACACACACACACACACACACACACACACACACACACACACACACACACACACACACACACACACACACACACACACACACACACACACACTCACACTCACACTCACACTCACACTCACACTCACACTCACACTCACACACACTTACACTCACACAGTACACTTTTTTACATACGCACAGACACAGTCACACATACTCACAGACACAGTCACACATACACACACATACCCATACAGACCCAAAACTACACTCAAACGTTCACATTAGGCTGTAACACCCCCCTGCCAAACAAACACACAAACACACACACATACAAACAAACACACTCACACACATACAAACCACCACCGCTCACACACAACCTCTAGTCTCCAGTGTAGGAAACTGAGTACCGTCTTGCATCAAATAATGATCAAGAATGAACATGATTCCGGCCTGCTGTCGTTTCCCAATCCTCTCCTTACCTCTTCACTCCTCCTCACTTCCTGTCCAAAATACTTCACTGTCCTATCCAAATAAAGGCTAAAAAGCCCAGAAATAAATAAAAAAAAGAATGAACATTAACAATTTACAAATTAATCATGACATTTAAACTGAGCTGAACCTATCATACAAAACACGTTAGGTCTGTATCTGATCTGCCTCTGCTTGTAATATCAGCCACTTCAAAGTGACTGCCCTTTTGGTCTGCATGAATTACACAAGAATCTTAAGCCAGTGTAAAAAAATTGACTTGACCTTAGGGGTGCTCTGGCATTTGATTTGATCTATATGGTAGAGTAATTATAATTAATAGGTAGTGACATAAGTGGGCTCATGATAATATTTCCATGTCCTTGGCCGAATCTTGGCTAATTAACAACATTTTCCCAGCGAAATTCACTCAAAATGTATTAGCTTCACCTCCAAGAGTATGTTGTTTTCTGATAGGACAGTCCCCTCTTTGGGGTTCAGCAATTCAGCAAACCGCTTTGAAGTTTTGCAGACAGAAATGAACCTGTGGTATATCCATGCATAAATGTGACTACACCAAAACACAACGACAATGATCTAATCTTTAAATTGACCGCAGCTTTCATGCACAGACATGACCTCTCACCTCTAGCAGTCTCCATTGTCAACAATCACTTCGCACAAACAAATAAAGCAGGTTTGGATGGGGTGGGGGTGGGGCGGTGGGGGGGGAATCATCGAAGTCCCTGCATACCCAGACAGCAGCCGGCGCATCGTTACAGTGCCCCCTCTGTTTTCCATTTTAATTACCCCTGCTTTAATTGCCCCCCATCTTTAATTGCCCGACAGCATAAATCGTGTCCATGTTTGTCCTGCTGGATGTTTGCGTTGTTTGTTGTGGGGGCCCGAGGCAGTCATGGCCCCTTTTGTCGGGGTTGACTTAGAAACTTGGAGACGGGCCAGGCATTTGGGGGGCACAGAGACAGGGAGTGGTTGGGAGGGGGACGGGGACGTAGAGTTGGGGCGGGGGTGGACTGCGGTGGTGTCTTTGCTGTCTGTCCAATGGGGACAGTCATTTGGAGATTAATGAAAAACCTCGGTCAAGAGAGTCATTATGTATAACAATTATATTGCTACACTCTGGTGAAGAATGGTTATCCTACATAATTGATTTCAAGCCAGCCTTACTGTTTATCTAAGTTCCATCGAAATAAGTGTCAAACTTGTTTACCTTCGCTAGTGGTTTGTGATATGTGAAACCCTGTTGGCTAATTTTCAGAAAGTCTCTTGGCACTCCCTTGCCCGATCGCCTCTGTCTGTATATGCCAGTATATGCTAGTTAAACTTCCAGAATTACGTAGTCTTAATTATTCAAAGTATAAAGCTTCATCAGGTAATCCTGCTGGTCCATTATAGCACACAGGCCCTTTTCTATGTTTAGTATTATGGAACCAAGTTAATTTCCCTTGACCTTTGATGTATGTGAATTCAGTCTTTGCGGAGAGACGGAGATCTATATTTATGATTTGGTTATGTTTCTCTGTCTCACCTCTGTCACATGAGCAGTGAGAACGTGAATGCCTACTGCCTGCACATCGCCGAGGACGACGGGGAGGTGGACACGGACTTCCCCCCGCTGGACTCCAATGAGCCCATCCACAAGTTCGGCTTCAGCACACTGGCCCTCGTCGAGAAGTACTCCTCCCCCGGCATGGCTGCTAAGCAGTCGCTGTTTGTGAGAATGTGAGTGTACACACACACACACACACACACACACACACACACACACACATATTCAATAGGTACTGTACAATCTTGTATTGTACAACTGCACTGTACTGTCACACGAACACACAGAGTGAGCACATAATGTACTGTTTCAGGAATGCACACACCCACACCCACACACACACACACAGACTGCGTGCACAAAGAGTCTCAGACACACACACACACACACGCATACACGCACACACACTCTCACACACACACACACACACACACACACACACAACGCACGTACACACACACACACGTACACACACACACACAACGCTCATGTCCGCTCTTTCTCTCTCACACACACACACACACTCAGAAGCGCACAGGCCGACCCCAAACCTCCCCGTTCCGTTTCATTAATCCTCAGTCATTTCTCTCTCCAGTCACAATAGCTTCAGAGAGCCGCCGTCAATTAAGAAATTACTCAAGGGATTTTTTTTCTCCCAAGCCAGAGAAGAGGAGGTTCTTGCACTGTGAGACCAAACATAGACCTCTTCCCCCTCCTCCCCTCTATATCTGGACTGATTTCTCCCCAAGTGTCCGGTAGCATGCAGCTACGTTGTTGCAATGCAAGTGTTCGGGGAGCGCATGTTGTCATGTGGTTTAACTTATGTTTCCAAGGACTCGTGTATTGTTTGAATAAGATTTATTTTTTTTCTTTCCATTGTACATATTCTGATAATGATGAGATGATTGCAGTAGAATTAGATCAACAGCTTCGTTTCCTGTAGGCTTTTCCAATGGCTTTAGGCTGCAATCCATTTTTCATTGGGGGGGGGGGGGGCATGGGGAAACAAGCACCATATCTGAGTGGTCGGGAATGTTTTTGAGGTGGGGGGGGGGGGGGTAATTTGAGACCTGCTGTGGTATTAGCTGAAGGAGGGCAATCACCCCCCAGTGCTTTTGCCGTCATTGCTTTAATCAGTATGATCCATGGCCAGATGTGGTCCGTCAAACGATGTCTCCCTTTTTCTGTTTCCTTTCCTTTTTGGCTTCGTGGTCTAAAGTTCAGCCGTTCTTTTACGCCTTTCCTCCATGGGCAGAAACGGGAAGCGAGTGGGGCGGTTGGAAGGGGGGTGGTGGTGGTGGTGGTGGTTTCTGTTCTGCTTCAGTGGTAAGCTGGTTTGTGTTTCTGCCGTCCGACCAGGAACAGCTCTGACAGTGAAGGGCAGTTGGCCGCTGTGTGAACGAGCTGGCGTCGCTGTCGCGCCCGAGCAACGCATTGACGTTTAAGCGGCTAGGCCCCCGCCGCTACGGGCACGGCGCACAGTGAGCGCTTTGTGCTGAGGCGGGTGGGGTTCGGACGCCCTCCTACCCCGTCCCTTAATCATAAGCTCTCATCCTAGCAGTGGAGGTGGAAAAACCATCTCGGGTCGTTCCCATAAGTGTCTGGCATCTGCGGTCGACCACAGTGAGGAGAGATGGTTTGTGTCCGGGCCAAGCAAGGGCTAGGAGACATTTTTCACCCCCACTTTCGCCCCCACATTCAGCCCAAGTCCCATGTTTTTCTTTGTTTGGTACCTCTCTGTTTCTCTACTTTCCTCTCATGTAATTGATGGCCTGTAAGCCTGCCTGAACTTTGTGTTAGTGCCCCCACCCTTCTCCCCAGAACCAAGACTGTTATTAATCAGCCTCATCCATTAAAAACAAAAAGAAAACCCCTTTGCTGTTCTCAGCATTTACTTATTATTACTTACTATATTCCACCTACTTTGTTTTTGTTTTTTTAATTTTTTTTTAGTGTTGTTTTTTTCAATTAGATTCATGCCACGCTGTGCTTTGGGAAGGGCACTAATCAGCTGTTTGGTTAATTTGTCCGCGAGAGCGTTTAGGGCCCTTGTTTAATTTGTAATCACTAATTGGGTTTGAAGAGCCTTCCTGTTCCAGATAGTTCCTGGCTCACGGCGGGGGGAAGAATTTGAGTGACGCACCTGCTGAGAGGGTTTGGTGGTGGTGGGGGGAGCGGTAGCTTGGACGCTCCTGGTGGTCAGCACTGACCTAGAAACACGGTGAGCGAACAACAAAGAGCCTTACAGCAGTGTCTGTGGCGGACCGTACCATTAGAGGGGGAAAGATGCAGAATAAGCATATATCTCTCAAAGACGTCCCACTGCTTCTAACTGAGAACTACGTCTGCTAATGAAGTTAGGATCCACTGTCTAAGCAGGTGTCTCCGAACTGAATCATTTTATCTGCTTTAATGAGATTTGAGATTAGGAGTGTTTCTAAAAACAATTATATCCTAATGCCCTAATGACCCTAATGTGAATACAAAAATTGTAATGACCTTAATGACCCAGGTCTATTCTATTTAGTCTTTCAGTCAAACCTTAAATAAGATATTCAAATTAAGTATTTTTTAGGATTGCTAAATTCACGGAAAGACATTGTTTTCAGTAGTTTTATCCGCAGAATGGCTGTTGACTTCAGTCAGTTTGTGTATTTGTTTGTATTTTGAAGAGTGAATAGTCGCCGTTCTTATGAAGACCCAGCTGTGTGCTGTCTCTCGTGCTTCTGATTTTATGTGAGCAATCATGTTCTTCTTCAGTATTATTGTTATTATTATTATTAATAGTAGTGGTAGTAGAAGTAGTAGTGCTGATAGTAGTATTGAAAGTTGTAGTAGTATATGCAACAGGTAGTGTTACATAGCCAGTCATGAGTATTTTTTCTTAGCTGGCTGTGTGTTCTAGTCTAGTGTGAGCGCTCGGGCTGTTCAACTTAGGCAGTAGCAAACATTGCTCTGGCTGTAACTACACTGTGAGGACAGCGAGGAAGAACATTTCCTCTTTGAACTTTAATTCGATCCAATTGAGGATTCAGTTTATGAGTACTTAGTGTGATTTGTTGATTTACAAGTGTTGTGGTGACTAACTTTGATAGTGGCTGGTGGTATGCTGTTGATTAGCCCATAGATAGGCCAGGAAGACAGGCCAGGAAGACAGGCCAGGTAGACAGGCCAGGTAGACAGACCAGGTTAACAGGCAAGGTAGACAGGCCAGCTAGACAGGCCAGCTAGACAGGCCAGGTAGACAGGCCAGGTAGAGAGGCCAGGTAGATGGCTTACCTCAGCTCTGCTACCATGTGATTGGTACACACAGGCTAACGTTTTTTTTTTATTCTCTCCAAAGTGTCACTGTGCATACATATTTAGATTATTTTAGCAAGGTCAACTTCAAATAGGCAACAGAATAGCTTTATCTTGTCATATGATATTTCAGCCAGCTGTATTGGACACAGCCACTCGTAGTTGTCTTCACATTATATCCCCTTTTTATGGTTATAAAATACCCATACAAATGTGTGCTTCGCCTATTTACATAAACATTCAGAATCATTTTAGGCTTAACCAACATTTTTGTCAGCGCAATAAATATCCTCAGGCTATCGGTATGATGTATAGTAAAAACTCTGACAACCCAATGTAATCCATATGCATGATATAGGCCACCAAATTAAACAAAACATAAAAGTAATTAATTAGCATTCATATGTAGCTAACACTTCACACTTCGTCATTCTTCAATGTTCAGAGTTCAGAAGTCTTGAACACAAACTCTTAAGTGTCTTTTTACAATATCTCAGCTCGTCTGTGTGTTTTAAAGTTGATTGAACCAAAAGCTATAATAATGTCATTCTTACTGCTCTCAGATTATTGTTGCTGAGTTTGTCCTAAATAATAGCATATATAAAACCTCCTCAACCTACCTCAAAGGTTCCTGACAGCCCACAGACTCCAAAGGGTTCAACACTTTATGATCTTTTAATGTAGGCTAACATGGCTGTCACTTAATCGAATGGCACTCGGTTGGTCATTACATCACCGAGGCGCCACTAATGAAAAGACTCTCGATTGCCATCTCTTGCTGTGGAGAAGGCAAAGACAGCAGACGGAGGAACGAGGTGTCTGAGTTCTTCCTTGATCTTGATAAGGTGTATTGAACATAATGAATAGAGAGCATCAATGCGTTTTTGGACGTTGACGGATGAATGTTTTAATAAGAGAGTGCGTGTTGTCTGCCTATGTGTGCCAGAATGTCAGTGGGTCGTTGCTGTTAGGGGATCGCTGCCCTGTGCCTCGTTAGATTATATTTATCTCTCATCCAACAGGTGATGGGAGATTTAAACCTTTTTTATTTGTAAGGTCGTCAACGGGCAACTGTTACTGCAGCGCAATTACTGCACACAAATCACATTATCATTTTCTTGCGGAAGTGTATCTTGTTTTTTTTTGTTTTTGTTTTGTTTGTTGTTGTTTATTTTTTTTGTTGTTGCTCTACTGGCCTGAGTGCTGGAGGTTCAGGTTCAGATTCCTGAGGCGTGCCGCACTCCGTGGGTCAACTGCCACCTTCAGGAGCAGCTGCCCACTGATGTGGCAGAGACCAGCCTGGAGCCAGGCTTCAACCCTGGACATCAGCGAGAGGGAGGGAGAGAAAGAGAGGGAGAGAGAGAAAGAGAAAGAAAGGGAGAGAGAAAGGGAGAGAGAGAAAGAGAAAGAAAGGGAGAAAGAAAAAGAAGGGCCCCCTCCTGAGCCTGCAGCCCTCCACAGCCCCACCAACTAAATCCAATATGAAGGCCGGGCCTGCTGAGACTGTGTGTGTGTGTGTGTGTGTGTGTGTGTGTGTGTGTGTGTGTGTGTGTGTGTGTGTGTGTGCGCGCGCTGAGACTGTCAGCAGCGGTCGTTGTGGTGCCTGGGGTCAGAGGTCAGGACTGACACAATGGCTCCATGCACCGGAATTTTTTTCCCCCCTCCCTGTTTGTGTGTGTGTGTGTGTGTGTGTGTGTGTGTGTGTGTGTGTGTGCACGCGTGTATGTATGTGCACACGTGTGTGTGTGTGTGTGCGTGGCCTTGGGTTGTTTTTTGTTTGTTGATTGGAAGAATCGCTGCAGGGTGGGAGCAAGAAAGCACTGGCATACACAAACACACACACACACACACACACACACACACTTACCCCACACACCCCACACACCCCACACACATCACACACACACACACACACACACACACTACATACACCACATACACACACGCTAACACACACACACATACACATACACACACACACACACACATACACACACACACATGCACATCTAACCCCCCGCCGCCCCCCTTCCCTGCTCACCCCTCGCCCTCCAGTCGTAGGAGCACATCTGCAGAGAGAGAAAAGAAAAAGAGGAAGAGGATGGGGACGGTGTTGGGTTCCTTCTGTCCACTCCAGCGTCTTCAGGCGGTGTAGCCCTGGCCTAGGACATGTTTATGCAGCCAGCTGCCAAAGGTGGCTGTAGCCCTGGTCCACTGAAGGCTGTTGTTTTGCATTTTTATAAGAGGCCAGAGAGTTGAAGGCATCGTGACGTCTACAGTCAGATACAACGGGTCTGATTTAAAATATGGGCTGGAAAACCGTGTTCAGTAACAAAACAAAAAAAAAAACATCCTTTCTGTTATCTGTGTGTGCATATATGCAGACACACACACACACACACACACACACACACACACAGACCCTTGAATCTTCCACTGAGGGTTCAGGATGACTAATCGTGTTGTGGTGACCTTGGATGACCTTAGAGCGCCCTGCTGATGGGTTGTTTCCTGTCTGAATGGCCCTTATGTTGTGTTTTCACCACAGGAGTGGGTTTTATTTTTGTTCCAATCTCTATCTTGTCTCTTCCTTGGTGTGTGTGTGTGTGTGTGTGTGTGTGTGTGTGTGTGTGTGTGTGTGTCGGTGTATGTGTGTGTGTGCAGAAATGCGGCGCATGGTTTCTCCCTGATCCCGGTGGACAGCCTGAAGGTGACCATGAAGGAGATCCTGCAGAGGGCCCTTAAGAAGAGGAAGGGCTCCCAGAAAGGCTCCGGTAAGACTCCTGCTCACTGTTCTATGAAGATGAACTTGTTATCTACCTAGCATTAGAAATCTGCTGGCCGATATCTACATTTTTTTTGTTTATGGTTCCAGTGAATGGAGTAAGTAGCGTACCTAGCAGACTGTCCAGTCAGCTCTCATCCATATACTGTATATATATCTAGTGGAAATGGGTGGTGGCCATGACTTTCAAATGGCAAAGAAAGAAAATCTGAAATTAACAGTTGACTTGAGTGTTATCTGCAGCTATGTGAAGTTGGTCACTTCGCAGCGCTGTTGAATGTCGAGAGCAGGGTTATATTTTAAACATGCCTTTCACATAGATTTTTGTCCCTTGTTTTGTATCATTACCGCATTTCTTTCCCATTAATGCGTCACTTATGCGGTCTGGTTTACTGTGTTTTTGCCGCCTTCCTGACCAGTGTTCGAGGGTAAGACGTCTCTTTCTCTAATCACACAAGCTTGGCTTGTCAGTCTTCCGCTAGTACACATCGAGGCTGTAGTTTTCAGTTTAAGTTTTCCCTTTGCTGGCTTTGTAGTTTCTTTGTTGTGCCCTGTTGTTTCTCTTCAAAATGGAGAATCATTCACAAGTTGGCACTGCTGTCCGTAGAAGCTGAGCATACACACTGCATAGATCACAATGATAAGATCATGATGGAGCCCAAGCTTATTTTCATTTGTCTGATTTTGAATTTCTTCTTTTTTGTGTGTGGTCCAAAATGAGTCATAATTCACACATAACCTGACATGTTGCCTGCAAAAACTGCAATGGGGGCGTTGCAGACTGAATGCTCACTTGTGTGGTTGCAGACGGACACACACACACACACACACACACACACACACACACACACACACACAGCCTCACCGGGCCCAAGGTGCGAGAGAAGCCATCTGCCTTGTGTGATCTGTGATAACGCGTGTGTGTGTGTGTGTGTGTGTGTGATAACGCTGGCGTGTGATGTCTAATTTGTCAGGGGCGGATATCAGGGGATCAGATAAGGGCTGAGGATTTAATATAAGGAGTCAGAGGTAACAGATCGCAGCCTGTCGCACACTGATGAAGTAGAGGAACGTCCAGCGATAAAGGGTCTGGTGGGATGGAAGAGGCTGATTTTAGTAGAAACTATAAAAAAAACTGTGCGACTTTCATTTGATGATAGTTTAATCTATTTATGTATGATTTACGATTAATACTTAATTTACTTTCATTGTCAAGTCAGACACCTATACAGCTTATAGATATACTTCTTGCCATGTGTGCCCTGATGGTAGTAAACTTGACTTAGGCGGACTCCCTAGTGTCCAGCAATATCAGTTGAACTACACCAGATTACAGTAACGCCACATTTAGCATAAAGAAAGAGTCTAACTTAATGAACTAAATGAGGCTTGGTAGTGAGGGGGGAACATGGGCTTGGCTGAGGGTGATCCTGGAGTTATGTGGTAAGCTGCCGTTCGCTTCTTCACTTACCTCAAGGGCTAGTCCTGGGTCCTGCTCTCCTTACCTGCTTGTTTTATAGAGCCTCTGAAACAAACCTATACCTGTCATGAACTTCCTTAGAGTAAAGAGACTTTAACATCTTTAAAATCTTTAAGATTTGAGTTGGTAATGTTACATTCATTAACGTGTTATATGTATTTGATGCATAGATGCACGATCATTTGGTTCATCTTTTATGTGTGAACTTTTCAGTTCAGCATTTGTAGTCCTGAGCAAAACATTGTCAACCTATATAATTCCTGGTGACTTCAGTGATCATGAACCGTGCTTCGCTGGAGGTCTGTTAGTGTGCCGAAACCAGAGAGCCGCAATCTGTCAGCCCCCCCCCCCCCCATCTCTTCCCCTATCGCCATCCAGCCTCACCTCCCCATCACTGCATATCCAGACGTCAGTCAGCACCAATACATCTGTCAAATCCTCAGCCTGTCAATCACCGCTTTCCCATTTCTGTCAGCCGAGAGAGTTTCAAATACGCGCCGAAGCTTCTGCTAAATATTAAATATTGGTTGTAAAAGAAAAGAGAGCAAGCGAGAGAGAGATGGATGGAGGGATGAGATGGAATGTGTGAGTTGGAGGACAGGTGGGGATGAATACACCTCCCTCTCCCTCTCTCTCTCTCTTTCTCTCTTTCTCTCTCTCTCTCTTTCTCTCACCCCCCGTCCCCCCACTCCCAACTCTGACGGGCATCTCTGAGGGGTGCTGCCAGTTAAGGGCACAATGGCAACTGTGGGCCTCATCTGCGGACCCCTCCCCCCTCCAGTTCCCTCGCACTGAGCCTCCTGTCACTGCTCATACTTGGGTGGCTTGATGGCGCAGCGGTGAATGCCTTTCAAACCCACAAACTGTCAAATCTCCGGGCACAATGCGTGAGACTCTTTTTTTTTTTTAGTATTTTCTGTAATGAAAGAAGTGAACGCATGTGGAATAAGATGTTGGGGCGCCAGGGCTGAAACACTTGCCGCTGAGAAAAGCACCATCTGGGCCACGTGGCCACCGAAGACGAATGCATGCGTGTTTTTAGGAGGGTCCCCATCTACACGTTTTCTGTCAGGTCCGTCAGGAACACGGGGGGCTTCATATCCATAGAGGAGATGGCACAATACCTTCAAACCCAAAAGCTTGATAAGCGGTTGGAAGTTCAGCTCTTACTCATTTCAGTGTGTGTCCTTTAACATGCCACCTCTGGCTCAGCCCTCGTTTAAAACGTTCCCTTCAGATCACGGGCTCTGTTTCTCAAAGTCAGCTCAAGCTGCATAGCGTTGTCGCTACGTTGTGCTACATCCATATTCCATTCAGTGAAATTGAGTTAGCCCACTGTGTGGGAGCGCCACAGATTTTTTTGTACTGTGTAGACAGGCTGATATTTTCACACCGCATCCCATCACTTCTGTGGCGAGGAGTGGTTTTGTTCTTCCTTCCTTATATCAAAGATCTTGTGTTTAACTGGGGGCCTCGGGGAGAAGTCTGAGTGCTTACCCAGAATGCCTGGCCTTGGCTCCTTTCAGTGGAAGGGGGATTATTTTCTCAGCGGCAGCCTGTGGTAGTTACGTCACTGACAGTATAATTCGGCAGCGTTTGGCGGTAATGACGGATAATCATTTTAATAGCAGTGAGCTTTACCGTTGAGCTGTGGCCAAGAAAAACAACGAGGACCAGATTGAACCTTTTCTTCTTTTTTTGTTGTCGTTCCCGTTCATGGGGGTTTAGGGGGCTGAACTGTAGGGATGATGATTATGTCATTTTATCATCATGTTTTTTACCTTTTTGTTTCTTGAGTTAATGGTTCTGAATAATTATGTTTTCTGAGGCACTACTGTGAAACGGAGCCATAGACTAGTTTTGCGCGGCCTTCAGAAGCAGCTGTAGCTGTAGCTGTCTCGGAGATGTTGTCTTGCGTTGATACAGGGTGGGTTGGGACTGTTGTCGTGCCGAGCCTTAAGACAGCAGTCTTGACAGCTTTGTCTGAAAGAACACGCTGCCTTCTGCTCGTTGCACGGTTTTTCCTGTTCTTCTGTGTGTGTGTGTTTTTTTCATTCCTTTTGGAACAAAAGAAGAGAAGAGGAGAGAGAGGAGGAAAACAACAACTTTATTCTCCCAGCTGAAGCAGTTCACACACACACACACACACACACACACACACACACACAAAAGATGTCGACTCGGAAATAACCTCTCACTAACGCAAAATACTCTCTCACACACACACACACACACACACACACACACACACACACACACACACACACACACAAGATGTCGACTCGGAAAGAACCTCTCACTAACGCAAAATACTCTCACACACACACACACACACCTACACACCTACACGTACCTCACACCTCTCCAAACAGTCGCTGAATCTCAACTCTTTATGTGTTTATTCCTTTTATTTATTTGCATCCGCTCAGGCGTTTTGATGCGGATTGCCGTGATGGCTGACACTGACTATAAAAAAAAAAGAAATCACACTGAGCGAAGACCGAATAGTTCCATCCCCTGCTCTGTAATTTTAGCGAGGATGTGCCAGTGCGAGTGTTCTCCGTCAAACATTCCGAATGAAGAAAAGGCCCTGGAGGGGGGGGGGGGGGGGCTTTAAGACAGGACTCTGTGAAGATGGAGGGGGTCTGAGCAAAAGACAAGAGAGAGGCGGAGAGAGAGAGCGGGAGAGAAGAGATAGAAAGAGAGAGAGAGAGGGTGATAAGTAGAGAAAGAGAGAGAGAGAGGGTGATAAGTAGAGAGAGAGAAAGAGAGAGAGAGAAGTAGAAAGAGAGAGAGAGAGAAAGGGAGAGAAGTAGAAAGAGAGAGAGAGAGAAGTAGAAAGAGAGAGAGAGAAAGGGAGATAAGTACAGAGAGGTAGAGAAGTAGAAAGAGAGAGAGAGAGAGAGAGAAGTAGAAAGAGAGAGAGAGAGAGAGAAAGGGAGATCAGTACAGAGAGGGAGAGAAGAGCTGCGGTGGGCAGTAGAGCGTGACCTGAGGTTGGGGCCCCGGCGGTGAAGGTGGTGGTAATGGTAATGGTGGAAGTCTCGGGTGATCCCTTCCCATTTAGTCTGGGTCCTGTGGAGGGGCTGGGGCTGAGTGATGGTGATTAGGTGGAGGACTGGCGTTTGAGAAGGGTGAGGTTGGGGGGGATGAGGGTGGGGTGAAATTGGGCAGTTGATAAAAAAGACTGGCCATCAGAGTCGCTCCTATTTGCATTTAGATTAGTATTGATTATTTATTTACTCGCTGGAGAAGCAAGTCTCCTTTTTTTTTCTTTTCTCCTTTTTTCTTTCTTCAGTCTCTCTCTCCTCTACTCGCCTGCACACTCGATTTCTGCCTCTCTCTCTCTCTCTCTCTCTTTCTTTCTTTCTCTTTTTCTCCATCCCTCCCTTGTTCTCCGTTTCTCTCTACCTCCTTTCTCTGTCAGTCGTTCTGGATAATTCTCTCCTTTCCTGTCTCTCCCTCTGCCCATCTTCCTCTCCCCCTTTCTCCCTCTCACTCCCCCTCTCCATCCACTATTCTCTTCCATTCTCATACACTGTTTATCTAGTGCTCGCCCTACCCCCCTCCCTCCCCCCCTCCCCTCTCTCTCTCTCCCCTGCCTCCCTCCCTCTCTCTCTCTCTCTCTCTCTCTCTCTCTCTCCCCCCTACCCACCTCCCTCCCTCCCTCCCTCCCCGCTGTCGCCATTCTCTTCGATTCTCATTCAGTGTTTATCTATTTGGTCCTCTCTCGCCTGCTTCTCCTCTCCTCCCCATCGCTCCCTCTCTCCCTCTCCCTCTCTCCCTCCTCTGCTCTGCTCTCTTATCTCGTGTCCAGCGGGCCACATGGACCTGGGCCCCTCTGCATTAGTTATTCTTTTGTCCGGGCAGGTGAGGGAGCTGCAGTTAGAGAGAGGGAGAGAGAGCGACAGAGAGAGACAAACAGAGGGAGAGAAAGAGAAAGGCAGGTCTCACCTCCCTTACACCACTGTCTCCTTATCCATCCTGCAAATGAGCCGCGGCCCTAATCGAATGGTGCCCTGTGCGTGGGTACATTTCTAAGGGGTGAAATGGTGCCATGGCTAAGGGGTGAATGGTGCCATGGCTAAGGGGTGAATGGTGCCATGGCTAAGGGGGAAATGGTGCCATGGCTAAGGGGTGAATGGTGCCATGGCTAAGGGGTGAATGGTGCCATGGCTAAGGGGTGAATGGTGCCATTGCTTAGGGGTGAATGGTGCCATGGCTAAGGGGGAAATGGTGCCATTGCTAAGGGGTGAATGGTGCCATGGCTAAGGGGTGAATGGTGCCATGGCTAAGGGGTGAATGGTGCCATGGCTAAGGGGTGATTGGTGCCATGGCTAAGGGGTGAATGGTGCCATGGCTAAGGGGTGAATGGTGCCATGGCTAAGGGGTGAATGGTGCCATGGCTAAGGGGGAAATGGTGCCATGGCTAAGGGGTGAATGGTGCCATGGCTAAGGGGGAAATGGTGCCATGGCTAAGGGGGAAATGGTGCCATGGCTAAGG
>NC_137909.1:25283841-25328841 GCF_963457725.1 Sprattus sprattus
TTAGTCACACACTTCTGCTCTGCGGTGTCATGCCTGTGGGTCAGGGGGTCATGGTCTCGTAGGAAAATCACACAGAAACACACCAACACACACACACACACACATCACACACACACACCACACACCACACACACACACACCTAAGCCACCACCCCGGACATGTACCATCTTGGTGAAATTGGATTTGCCCCTCTTCATTGCCTTAGTTGGGGGGAGGCACGGCCTCCGCCGCTCTGTCCGGGAGTTGGCCAAAGATGAACTGTTGAGCACGGCGATGCCACGGGGCCAATGCGGGCAGATTGTTTTCTTTCTCAGTGGAGGTTGCCGGTGTGCGGAGGCTCCGTTGACATTTTGGAAACCACGGTATTTGGGAAAAGGGTAAATATTGCCCACAGTCTTTGCCCTACTTAAGAATGCCAGAGATTTTTTTTTTTCTTTGTCTCCTCCTCCTCCTCCTCCTCCTCCTCCTCCTCCTCCTCCTCCCTCCTTCCATGGCGCTTTCATATGGTAACTACAAAATAACATTTCTGGTGACCTTCAAATCTCTACCACACTCCTCTTCCTCACTCCTCTTCCTCACAGGTGGGCTGGAAAGCTACCGTCCCTCGACAAACCTGCACAAACCTGAATATGTATCGAGCCACCAACACACACACCAAAACACGCCAACACACACACACTCCAAATAGGTCCATCTCTTCGTCCCCTTGCGCCTCGGGGACTCGGGTCCCTACCTCACATCCCTGACATTAAGACCACTTTAGCCGCCAGTGGAGGTTGATAATAGCAGCTTCTGAGTGTCTGCTCTCCTCCTCCTGCTCTTTAATAAGGGAAATAAGAGACATACGCGGGGAGGAGGAGCGGCCCATGGAGAGCCCTATTATCGGCACGGGAGGACTCTGTGGAAGGGGGACTCGTTAGTGGTCAGGGTGTAAGTCCCGGTGATGGAGACGCATGAGCCTGCCCGGGGGGGTGAGCCCTCTGGGAGCGCCGCGTCCTGTGGCATCCCTCAGACGCCCCAGGTATTGATTCCCACGGACAGGTCTGATTGGATTAGAGCCCTGTGGACGGAATGCAGTGCGGGCGGAGAGAGAGAGAGCAGAGCCCCGCGCCCCTAGCCTTAGCGTAGCGCCGGCCCCAGCGTCACTGGCACTGGGCTAACTCAATTAGCAGCTCGGCCCCCGCGTCACGGCCAACCCCCGCGAGATATTTCATTAAGACGGAAGGAGCCGCCACGAGCTTCTTAATCGGGTTTGTTAATGAAGATGCAGCAGCATCGCCGCAGAGGATGTGTGTTTTAAAGTGCCTTTGTTTTCTCCAGGCTTGGTCTCTCTCTCTCTCTCTCTCTCGCACACACACTCACACAGACACACACACACACACACACACACAAATATTTAGCTGGTTCACAAATTGGGTGGTCCTACTTGCCCTGTCCACATCAGACAGTGAGGTCATGCCGTCTGACAGAGTAACAGAGCGCGAGAGACAGCTAAAAAAAAAAAAAAGAATCTTTTTCTCTCTAGAATCACTCTTTGTTTTCCTCCACATTCCTCCTCTTTCTTTCTCCCTTTTTTTTTTCTTTCTTGATTTCATTGCCGTCCTCTTTCAGTGGAGACGGATAATTGCATCTGGCTATTTGGGAGCCAAAGAGGTCACCTAAAAACAGGTCCCCGGCCCTGGCACCGGCGCAGCCTGGCGGCGCTGGCGAGGGAGAAGAAAGGAGAGGAGGGTTGGGAATCTAATTGGGGCTCCAGGTTTGGGTGGGCTAAATTGGGTGGAGCGTGGCGCCCCTGACATGCCTGGGGCCAGAGATGAATAGAGCGTCCGGGGCCAAGAGGCTGAATGCCGGCTTTTGTTTGGTGGGCCAGGCACTCGAACGCTCTTGAAGGGAGGGAGGGAGGGAGGGAGGGAGGGAGAAAGAGAGGGATGGATGGAGAGAGTGAGAGAAGGAGGAGGGGGGAGGGATGGAGAGAGCGAGAGGAGGGATGGAGAGAGCGAGAGGAGGAGGAGGAGGGAGGGAGAGATGGATAGATAGATGGGAGATAGATAGATAGATAGATAGATAGATAGATAGAAGAATGGAAGTGGGAAGAGAGATGCCACAACCTCTGTGCCCTTGTCCTTGATGATGAGTGTGCTCTTGTAAGTCAGAGGAGTCACATGTGGTTGAGACTGTGCAGGCTGGCTCTCTCTCCGGCTCCATCTCTCTCCCTCCATCTCTTTCTCCCTCTCTCTTTCTCTCTCTCGCTCCATCTCTCTCTCGCTCCATCTCTGCTATCCCCTGCTGTTTTCACATGTGTTCAGTAGAGAGCTAAACCAGATCTTATGGACAACATGACCTGAGCTTGTCAAGACGTAATTATAAAGACCGTTGCCTTACTCCAAAGACTAAAAGAAGGAAAGTTCTGTTTGACCATCGTGTACCCGTCAACCGTGAGAGACCACTGCACACATTCACCAACCAGCAAAGAGCCTTCAGTATGAGACAAACACTTAGCCATTTCTGAATCTAGAGTATGATGTACATTTAGGTTAGATTCATACCCACATCAGCAGACATGACAATGGTTAACCATCCTCGCTTCAATTCAACCACTTTTTACGGCTTTGTACCTCGTTTAGTAAACAGAAGGTTGCTATTCCCTGTTGAAGCGTCATTGAGAATGACACTGAACCCCTGATTGCTCCTGATGTGCAGTGTGCAATCAATGTAAAATGAAAAAAAAATTGTATACATCATTGTAAGTCGCTTTGGATAAAATGTGGCTCATGCCGTGATGTGGAGTGTTTTTCCTCACCACTCTGATGTGGTAGTGTGTTTCCTCACCATGCTGTGTTTCCTCTGGGCTGCAGGTCCCCAGTACCGGCTGGAGAAGCAGACAGAGCCCAACGTGGCTGTGGACCTTGAGAGCACACTGGAGCTCCAGAACACGCTGGAGTTCTGCCTGGTCCGGGAAAACAGTGAGTACACTTCCATTCAGTCACACTTCCATGCAGTCACACTTCCATGCAGTCACACTTCCATGCAGTCACACTTCCATGCAGTCACACTTCCATGCAGTCACACTTCCATTCAGTCACAGTTCCATGCAGTCACAGTTCCATGCAGTCACAGTTCCATGCAGTCACAGTTCCATGCAGTCACAGTTCCATGCAGTCACACTTCCATGCAGTCACACTTCCATTCAGTCACATATCCATGCAGTCACACTTCCATTCTGTCAGGCTCAAATACACACAGAGGGCCTGCTCATTTAATGCCATAGTCTCACAGTGAAGTATGTTAACTTGCTTTTGCAGTCGTAAACTCCAAGCTTGTTTATTAATTTTGTGGTTTAAACAGAGCAAGCCTACTAGTGATGCTACAAATTTGTGTTGACTTCTTATAGACAGGGAAGGTTTTCTTATGTCTGGTATTTCTTGTTTGACATACTTTCCTGTTTTTTACTTTTACACTGTCTTACTCTCTCTTTCTCTCTCTCTGTCTCTCTCTCTCTCTGTCTCTCTTTCTCCATCTCCTCTGCCCATCGCCAGGCTCGAGAGGGGAGGAAAGCTCCGAGGAGGATCCTCCCATAGACATCACCACAGTGCAGGACATGCTGAGCAGCCACCACTACAAGTCCTTCAAGATCAGCATGATCCATAAGCTGCGCTTCACAACAGACGTACAGCTGGGTAAACATACACACTCACTCACATATTCACACACACATACACACACACACACTTTCACACACACATACACACACACACACACACATTCACACACACATATACACACACACACACACACACACATTCACACACACACACACACACACACACACACACACACACACAGGAATTTTCTCAAAAAACACTCCTTCTCTGTAAGTTATCAAGCAGTTGGCTGTCTATTGTGCAGTTGAATCCAATGTGCCTCCTTAGTCGAGTCGAGGTTAGTTCTTGATGTGCGTGCACCCCTCCTAATATCTATGGTCACTTTCTCTAGAGGACCTCCCAACCCAACACTGTGTGGAGGCCTCTGCTGGGGAGATGCCATTCCTGGGGGCATAATCATATCAGGGAGTGGCAACCCCACCGGTGGACACCCCCCCCCCTCAACATCCCCACCCCACCCCCAGAGCTCGAGCCCGTAGTCTGCCAGGGCCTATGCCCTTGTCTAACCCGTAATTGATGTAAATGAAAAAAGATGGTGGAGCCGTCAGCTCCGTGCCGGCCTGGGTCAATAAAGCTCATTAACGGCATGACAGAGAAATGGGAGAGAGAAAAAAGGGAAACGAAAGGCAAAGGGGGGTTGAGGGGGGGGGGGGGGGGGGGGGCAGGCGGCCGGAGGGGTTATCGGGAAGGTGTCGCCTCTCGTTAGCGGCGGGAACAGCTCACTCGCCAGCGGGCAGCTCAGCACAGAGGGGACGCTGCTGGAGAGAGACGTGAGGAGACGGCAGAGAGAGAGAGGAGAGAGGAGAGAGGACAGGAGGAGAGGAGGGGAAAGAGAGAGGGAATTGAAGGGAACAAAGAGGAGAGGTGGAGATCTGAGGAAGAGGAGGGCAAACATGAGCTGAGGAGGAAGAGGAAGGCATACATTATATGAGGAAGAGGAGGAAGAGGAAGGCATACATGATCTGAGGAGGAAGAGGAAGGCATACATTATATGAGGAAGAGGAGGAAGAGGAAGGCATACATGATCTGAGGAGGAAGAGGAAGGCATACATGATCTGAGGAGGAAGAGGAAGGCATACATGATCTGAGGAAGAGGAAGGCATAGATGATCTGAGCTGTTGTCTTGCTTTAGCACCCTGCAGGAGAGCAGCAGAGGTTCAGCTTCAAGCTTCAGGTGTGAAAGGCACTAAGACTTTATGGACACTTTTTATTGACGGAGCTCGATGTGTAGGTGTGTAGAATCGTCATACATAGGTTGCATTCATCACCAGTAAACCCATAGAGTGTGAGTCTGCGACTGTGTGTCTGTGTCTGTGTGTGTGTGTCTGCGTGTGTCTGTGAGCGAGCCCCCTTTCCAAGGAGCCTGTTTTTAGAACAGTTTCCTATGATCGCCCTGCTGCTTCTCATCACGTTTGAACGAAGCGCACTGTTGTTTCCTGTGCTGTTTGCTATGGCAACCAATTCCATATGGTCAGAGACGGAAAAGGAGAGGCTGCAGAATGAGTTCCTTTTAAAAAAAAAAAATGGTTTTATTCCATCTCTCCATGCATTCAATATCCTTAACAGATGGAGGACTTTCCCCTCATAGTGTTTTCTGTTTTCCTAATGCACATTGTTCTCAGTGTTACACAATAACCCCCCACCCCCCCCTCCATTTAAAAAATGGCTCAATGCTCGCTCACTTTTGACGGATGGTTTCAGACACAAACTCAAAATGGTCGTTTACTGCGTGCATCAGTTGATTATTCCGTTGCCGTGCCGACAGTGATTGACAGCTTGGGAGTATTTGGGGGCACACTGATCTTTGCCTGCGATATTTCACATCGGGCTGCCTGAGTGACAGCTGTCAGTCCCATCAGCGTATGGGGGCCCCCCTGTGGTCCAGTATTTTTGGGTAGAGTGTTTTTTCTTACGTGAATTTGGAGCAGAAGAGAGTATGGGGGGCGGGGGTCTGTGTTTGTCTGTTTGTGTTCGGTGTGTGTGTATGTGTGTGCGTGTGTATGTGCGTCTGTGTGTGTGTGTGTGTGTGTGTGTGTATGTAATAAAGGGGGTGTGGTGGGTGGCATTGTTGGAATAGGCTATCAAAGGTTTCTCAGTCATCTGTGCCCGCGTTCTGCGTTTGTGTGCGTTGTTCTATTCTGCGCCGATCCAGTGGACCGCCTGGTTTAATAATTGAGTGGAGGCTGTTCACAAAGGGGTGGGGAGGCGTTGTGTGCCTTTGGTACACCGTGTCTGTCATCAGCGGGCTCGCCTTGTATGAGCTGGCAATATCCGCACGTCTTTGTTCCGGCTCATTGTGGATTCAGCGGCCTATTGTGTTGTCGCTCACGGGAGGAGAGGGAGGCAAGCCTTGGCCAGGCGTCTGCATCCTAGCACACAATTGCAGGCCAGGAGAATAGAGTCTGGAAATCAATTTGAATACCCCCCGATAAGACGGTGCGCGGAAAAAACCCAACACAGCTGCATTCCCTCCCACTCGTTCTCTCTCTGTTTTCTTTTCTTTTTTTTTCTCCTCTCCTTTCTCTTTTTGTTTGGTCTTCCTTTTATGCCTGTGTGCCGGTTTGGCGTTATCTCTCTCTCGCCGTCCCTTCATTCTGTTGTCTTTTTGGCCAGGCGTCTCGGGAGAGAAGGTGGAGATCGACCCCGTCACCAATCAGAAGACCAGCACCAAGTTCTGGATCCGACAGAAGCCCATCTCCATCGACTCCGACCTGCTGTGTGCCTGCGACCTGGTGGAGGAGAAAAGCCCCAGTGAGTAGACCACTGCTAGCAGAGAGAGAGAGAAAGTGTGTGTCTGTGTGTCTGTGTGTCTGTGTGTCTGTGTGTCTGTGTGTCTGTGTGTCTGTGTGTCTATGTGTGTATTTGTCAGACAGAATGGAAATGGTGTGTGTGTGTGGTTGACCTACCTGGCATGGGTTTAGGAAGAAACAGATCACAGGCTGTATAGGTGTGTGTGTGTGTGTGTGTGTGTGTGTGTGTGTGTGTGTGTGTGTGTGTGTGTGTGTGTGTGTGTGTGTGTCTGTGTGTCTGTGTGTCTGTGTGTCTGTGTGTGTGTGTCTTAGGAGTGCAGGCCTGAAATGAAGTATCTAGTCCTTATCTTAAATTGTTAAACTCTCATCCCATGGAACGGTTGTATTGTCTCGCCTGGCTTTAAGAAGACGGGGGTAGAGATGGATCACAGGCAGTATATGTGTGTGTCTGGGGTTATGGAGGTGTGTGTGAATCAGGCAGGTAATAGCTATAAAACACACTAGCAACAAGCAAATAAACTAAATGTAGTTGAGTGTGTGTTTTGTGGCAGAGTGAATTGCGTATGGCATGCGGGTTGTTATCCCAATAATGTGATTCTTCATTAAGTGTTTTTGCTGCTCTCAAGTTGGTCATATATACTGCACCCACACATTTAGGCCAGGCCTCTGTAACACCCAGGATCACGATGTAAAGACACACCAGGGCTGAAATATACATGCAGCACGATGAATTTACCCCGGCTCCATTTCCCCCATTGCCACTAAGGTCCACCTCACAAATCACTGTGAGGATTTCTGAGCTGCGTCTTTTTGTTTGTTTGTTTCCTTGGTTACACCGCACCCTTTTCTGAAATCAGCAGTAAGGCATTGTTTCTTAACATTATTGATTAGACATTATTGATTAGACCGTGATTAGACCGTGTTGTTCCTAACTTCCTGAATCTTTTTTTAAAAGCCACAACCAGGCCGAGTTCACAGCATGAGCAAAGCCATGAACAGGAAGCCTTTGCCCTAATGTCTGCCGTGAGGTAGTAACTAAGGCATTCATCATTAATTACCCCTAGCTGCAAGGTCAAGGAAAAACCTTTCTAGCCTTCTTTCATACACATACACCATCAACATACACACCCAGCTCATACATACACTCACACACACACACACACACACACACACACACACACACACACACACACACACTCATGCATTACCTTAACCTCTCACTGTATCCCTCGGTACACAAACAGAGCTTTTAAGTTCCTTATCCAAAATAAAATAAATTATATAAATCACAGTGTTAAATTGTCCTGGGCGAAATGTGTTGAGCATTGCATTATCCCTAAAAGAATAAATTATTTTATTAAGTTTTCCTCAGAATTGCCTTTAGATGTCGTGCCTGTGGTTGTTGCCTGGAGACCAGAGTCTGACCCTTCCATTGTTCTAGGGGCAGGCTTGTCCATCAGCTCTTGCCGTGTTTGATTGGCTGGGTGTGTGGTGATTGATTAAGTGACACTTTAATGTGCTACATTTGTTCTGTCATGCCAGACACATACAGCTGCCACCGTACTAGCAGGTAACCCTCATCAGGTTTCAGGTTCCCCTGCTGTGTTAAGTGTAGTCTTTCGAATCCCCACCAGAGTACAGGTAGTATCACAATTAAGGTGTGATGTTTTTTGCTCTTTGCAGAAAAGATGCTAAATCGTTTTTGTTCATTAGTATAACTGTTGCTCATATCTGTGTTATTCATGATGAGATCAATGAAAGTGATCGGTGAAGGGCTGCGTTGTGAAGCCTTGGCCATGACCAATCTTCTCTTCCGGTCTCACAGGCCATGGGAATTTGTCATTTTGCACGGAAGCCGCCGGATTCTCCTGGGCTTGCTCGCTCCTTTTGCACTCTTGTGACCTCCGAGACAAATGACTCCTCGGCCATTTCAAACGGCTTAAATTGATCGACACCCCCGCTGCCTGGTCCCTGGGCGGACCGCGAGTTGGCCTAATGGAAGGGGGACGAGATTAGCATAGGCTAACCTTCGCTTGCTTATTGAGCATGCTGGCTGATTTAAACCCCTGTGCTGTGCATTAGCGCTAATGAATGGGCAGGTCCGGATGCAAGGCTTCTAATGAAATATGAAGGCGGACCAACAGATGTTTGTTCACTAGTAAAAAGATTATTTATAGAGCTTGCATTTTATTGGGGCACACTTAAATGTGGATGCTTCTCACGAGGTAATTAATTCAGCTACAATGTGCTAAAATGTAAAGTATCACTGGTCTATGTGCTTGCTGACATGGTAATGCTTTTTTTTCTTTTACTTGTGCCACAGTACCTCGATAGTTATTCGTTATTCTGGGACTCACCTCTCTCTCTCTCTCCTTCTCTCTCTCTCTCTCTCTCTCTCTCTCTCTCTCTCTCTCTCTCTCTCTCTGCTGTCCTTGTAGGTCATGCAATATTCAAACTCACATATCTCAGCAATCATGACTACAAGGCGCTCTACTTCGAGTCCGATGCTGCTACAGTCAACGAGATCGTGCTCAAGGTAAGAGCAGCTTCACCGCCTCCACCTTCACCCTGGCCCAACCCAGCTGCACCGCTCCTCAAGTATGCATCTATTCCCCGCACACAGGATAGAACTTTGCATCCGATCACCTTCAGAAACTTTTTATTTTTGCTAGTGTGCAAGTTTTTCTCAAAATTTGCCATCAAATGTTTATGCCTGTGGTTGTTGCCTGGAGACTAGTGTTTGATTGACTGGGTGTGTGGTGATTGATTAAGTGACACTTTAATGTGCCACATTTGTTCTGTCATGCCAGACACATACAGCTGCCACTGTACTAGCAGGTAACCCTCATCAGGTTTCAGGTTTCCCTGCTGTGTTAAGTGTAGTCTTTCGATCTAGACCCCCACCAGAGTACAGGTAGTACCACAATTAAGGTGTGACTGTCTTGCAGCTCTTTCATTAGTACTGATGCCATCAGTTGTTTTAATTTTTTTTTTGCTCTTTGCAGAAAAGATGCTATTGTTGTATAGTGTGCTACTAGCTCACTATCTTTGTTAAGTGGATTGGCTACATTAATTCTGTTTTGGTGCGATACCGTGAGGGTTCCCACTCGAGGGAACCGAGGGTTCACACGCTTTTGACCTCACTTTTTTGAGATGATCAGTTTTTTTCATATGAAGAGTTCTTTGCCTCTAACCCCCCCTTCTCCCCCTCCATCCTTAGGTGAACTACATCCTGGAGTCGCGATCCAGCTCGTCACGTGCCGACTACTTCGCCCAGAAGCAGCGCAAGCTGAGCCGCCGCACAAGCTTCAGTTTCCAGAAGGACAAGAAGTCGGGCCAGTAGCCGACCCGGAAACACCAGCGTCCTCCGCATCAGCGTCTGAGTTAGCTCCGCACAGCTGCAAGGCCCGACCCACGAGGAGGAGGAGAGGATTAAACAGGAGATGAGAGGAGAGGAGGCTGGTAACCAAAACCAACACGAGGCTGAAAGATCAGAGCGAGCCAGAGGAAGAGGAAGAGGGGGATGGGAGGAAGGTGGGGAATAAAGAGGGAAGGGGGAAAGGATGCACTGGGGAAACTAGAGAGAGGTTTAAAGGAAGAAAGGAGAGCCAGCGAGAGGAAGGAAAGTTGAGAAAAACAAACGGGGGGAAGGAGACAGGGTTGAGAAAGGAGGGGCAGAGTGAGGAAGGAGGAGGAAGAGAGGAAGTTGAGTTGGAGGTTGTGATGGTGGTGGGGGTGATGATGATGGAGAAAATGTGTTGGCCTCTTGTGGCCTCTGGCATAGGGCCGCCCGTCAGCCATATCAGAAAAACCGAACTCTCCCTGTTGACGCCTGTCTTTGGCGGACGAACTGACTGACATGAAGCGAACGAAACAACAGGCGAATCCTCAGTCAGTGAGGAACAAGCAAAAAACAAACAAACAAACAAACAAAAAATGTAATTAGTCGCACTAATGTTTGGCTGGGTGTGAGAGGTGGAGGGGGTCGTCAATACCAAGTCAATCTGCAAATCCTAATTACATCCACTGCCTGCTAATGAACTGTATGAAAAATGTGTTATCAAATGTGCGAGAAGGTAACATAGTAAAACAAGACAAAAAAAAACAAACATACAAAATCAAGCTGCGATGAGTGAGAAAATTGTACTGACTCCCCCTGCTTCAACCCGTATATGTATCACAAATGTTAAACTTTATCAAATTGGTGGTGTCCATGTAAAGGGAACATCCTTGCATTAAGAATACGATGACATGTAAATAGCATCTGCATTCAGGGTAACACGATAAGACTAAAACCTGCTCTGGCCATAGTAACTTCAGTGCCTGATACCGTTCGATAGAGCGACACTTGGGTTCTGTGGAGTGTGAGGGTTTTAGTGGTGAATTTCACAACAGAGGTAGAGATCAACCGCAAAACCTCACTTTTTAAACGTACGTGGAGGTGGGACAAGAAAGGCAGAGGAGAGAGAACGAATTATTTGTTTTGTTTTTCTTTCTTTTAAAAAAAAAAATGATCAAACAAAAATGAAATTATTAAGTGTACTTTTTACTGTGATCTATTAATGTTTTTTTTCTCCTCTGTGCATTGTATCTATGGACTGTAATATATCGAACCAAGCACTGTCTGTTAAACAGATGATAAAATGTTTGTTCCGACTGTCCTATTGGGCTGCAATTAGGGAATGTATGACATTTTTACTGCATTGTGTGTCTCAATGTTTCAAAGCGATAACGTGCGTTTATGCTCTGCTGGTTCTCTGCCTCGGGATGTTTTTTTTTTTTTTTTTCTGCTTTCACTTTCGTCTCTGTTTCCACACAACAGGGACCAACAAACAATGTAACCAACTCCAAAAGCTGCTGTCTAAATGGATTCAGGGTGTGTGTTCAGATCCAAACCGTGTTCCGACTCAGGTCTCCTACTGCCATGTTATGTTTACTGTTTTTTTTTTTTTCTTTTTTTTTTTTTCCTTCCCTCTGTGTGAGCGGAAAGAAGACGTTGCACTCAGTGCAACCACGCCACAGTATTGACAGATGGATTCTGCTGGAGGAAGTACTCCCATGTCAGGGGACTCAACAGTGAATGATATTAAAACAAAAGACATTTCAAATGAAACTTTATTTATAGTGTGGAAGGCTATGATGGACTGGTGCTTGTCATGCACCCTACGGAATCAACTTTATTTGCTACAGTACATATATACTGTATATAAGTAGATTTTCTAATTAAAGAATGAACTTGAAATTGGCCTTCTTTAGTGTTTATTTGTGGTTGTTTTCTTATGTTGTTTTTTGTTTGGGGAGAATATCTACTTTGATCAGACAAATCTGAATATGCTCTAAGAAGCAGATATATTCCAAAAATAGGTCCACGCCTCTGGGTGGCTAGCTTTGAGATGGTATCCACGAGAGTATTACGCCAACGGATGTATTTGTGGGTTCTGTCACCGTAGAATTTGTCATTATTGTCAAAGATTGAGAAAGGAGAAGGAATACTTACTGCCTTTCCAGCACTTACATTACATGCAATATTTTTTACATTTCAATGAATTAATCACAAACACGTTTTAACCACTACTCCCATCCATATTATATTGTTTGAAACTCTTATTTGCTTTGTACCTAAAAGTGGCACAAGCAGATTTCCAGGCTACCATGACAAGTGGCAGAGTAATAGATTTATTTTATTGGCCAGATGAGATCAGATCAAAATGACCACAGAGAACACCAAGGCAATTCTCAAGGCAATTTGGGCTGAAGAGATTTCAGTGGGGGTTAAGAAGAATGGCAGGTGCCTTGTATATTTCTCTCTCTCCCTCATTCCCTCTCTCTTTCTCCTCTCTCTCTCTCTCTCTCTCACCCTCCCTCCTCTTTCTTCTCTCTCTCTCTCCCTCCCTCCTCTTACCCCCCCCCCCCCCCCCCCCCCCCTGTCAGCTCCTCCTCTCCAGGCCTCTGGCGCATAAGTGATGTTTAATGAATGGGGCTCCTGAGGGCTCTAACACATGAACCGTGCTGTCAGCTCCATCCACGGGAAATAACCTGCGGCTGCTCCATGATGTAGTGGCTGGAGAAGTGCTTGCGACAGTCCGCCTGTCCAGCGCTGCTCCCAGGCCCGTGCTAACTCGCAAAGTTGATGAAGTTGCAGTTCATCTCCAGACTCCGGCTCTGATGGGAGACTTTGGAGAGAGAGAGACAAGGTGCGCTTGACGTCCATCACTTGATACTGTAGTACTGCGGTTTGAGGCTTTTACAGAAGATACTTCATTTGATTTGGTCAGTGCAAGCTATTTCATGCAATGATGATCTTTGAAATGGGTAGGCCTATAAGATGTGAACATTGGTTTATCTAAAACTATAGTGAGGTGGGGAAACAGATGACCTACAATCATTAACAATCATATAATTATATCATAAAAGTTTTATATTATATACATTATATAATATATGTAATTATATATTTTATATTATTAATGTAAAAACTCTGTGTGTCACCTGTTCCCCCCAAGCTTACCTGTGCCTGCTGCATCTCTGCCTTAAGATGGAGACTGTGTAGCGTGACATAACTGGCATTGGCCCCGGTGCAAATATTATTTTTTTACACACACACACACACACACACAACCAATCCAGACATGTCACCATGGAGAAACTCAACATGCGACTCCGATCCTGCACAGGCAGCGGCTGCTGTTGGTGGTGCTGTTCAAAGAGCACCCGAAGCACCAATTTGATCAAATCTAACATACTACCCTGGACTCAAACCACCACAGCCTAATTTCTCCAACTATCAAACATTCGCAATGGCCACCCTACAATAACAAAGCAACACAAAGGTAGCTTACACAGTATGTCGATGAGCACAGAACAAATCATCATCAAGAAAAGCACAGCAACTCACTTTAGGCCTGGAGAGTATGAAGAACTGGATGACGGCACCTGATCACACCATCACTTGCATTTATAGAATTCACCATTCATCATCAATGGCACAGCGGCCAAATGAGGGTATGACAATTGCATTGCTATAGATTTAAATCCCAGATCCCACTCCATAACAAAGGGAAACCTGTACTCACCCATTAAAAGTTAATCTAATGTGCCTTGCGCTTAGCAAAATCATTAACGACAGTGCTGAAGCCCAGATTCCTGGCTATGCTGGTCTCTATTGAAAGTGGCCAAACCAATGAGTCTTTCTTGTCCCATGCTGCTCTTTAAATAAAACTCTATCAACTTGAGTTTAGCCGTAGACTACCCCATTCTTTAATGTCCTTTGCTCTTAAGCCCTGCTTTTCAGGTTGGGCTTGCTAAACATTATTTATGCTTTTTTAAAATCCATTTGTTGAAGAGCATTGCCCCTTTCTAAAAGGTTGAACTTTTGAGAAAAAATTGACGTCGCGATGTACAGCAAGTTATCATTAATGACAGGGAGCAAGGTCATTGGACAAACAAATTAGCTTTTCCCAGCAAGCCATCTTCCTTTGTAACTTTTGACAAGAAAGCAACCAAATGAATCATGTGGTGGGTAGAAAGAATATTTATTTATTTTTTAAACGCTGTTTTGGAGCATTTCATTACAGACAAAGAACAAAAAAGGCTATCACTCAAAACCATCAGTGTTATACACAAGGTAGGAAGGTGTTAAAACTAACACAATAACAAGTACATTTTGTGATATGATTGAAGGGTTAGTGTGAAGAACAGTTAGTGTGAAATGGTTAATGCCCAATATGGCCCACCTACATTAGTCAAGCAGCAAAGATCCTTCCTTCATAGGTCCCCGACAGCCTCTGGGCCCCAGTGCTGATGCACTGTGGGCAGTTAAGCAAGTGGATGGAGAGATCCACGCCTGTGACCTTTGACACGTCTCCTGTTTCTGCATTTATCCGCTTCCTGACGCCCTCCTACTGGATCACACAGCAAACCACACCACAGTGCCTTGTGTGATAAAGGATTTATAAGGTTCCCCCATGCAGAGCTGGCAGTTTGCCCTTAAGACATCTCCCTGTCCTTCCACTGTCATGTTGCATCGAGAGCCGTCGTGGTGAACCTGCAAGCCTCATGTGGCAGCAGTGAACCATCTCAGAGAAGCAAGCGTTTAAGGCTTCTGTTCATGGAGTTACACTACAATTAATGTATAGGTTGACATGAGGTGGCTCCTGCATGAATGATTTTGAATGCATTTAAATGCATTTGATTATTATTAACTCATCAGCACTGATAGTCGGCGCCTGATATTACATTTTGGAAGTGTAGCCTAATCTGTAGGCTACTGACGTGTTCTGGAATATCCTGTTGGCACTTGACAAACGCAGTACCGTAACATTTGCCCCCGATGCAAATACCCCCCACATCCTCGCCCCAAACACACGACAACCACTCCAGACAATTGCAAAGCACACAATTGCTATTTCACCCTGGAGAGGCTCACCATGTAACTCCCATCCTGCAAAGGAGCGGCTGCTGTTGGTCAAAGACAGGCCGAAGCACCAAATTGATCAACGCTATTCTAAGGAGTCTGCTCTGCACTCAAACCACCACAGCCTAATTTATCCAACTATTTAACGTCCGAAATGGCTTTAGCCACCCTACACTAACAAATGAACACAGAGGTAGCTTGCACGCACCGTGTGTCGATAAGCATAGAAAATAGCCATCAAGAAAGTCATTATAGGCCCACACAGTATGAATCACACGATCACTTACATTTATAGAATTCACCATTCATCATCAATGACACAGCGGCCAAATGTTATTACAGACAGATTACAGTAGGTGGGCACAATTACATTGCTATAGATTTAAGTTCCTGATCCGACTCCATAAAGAGACACCTGTAGGCCTACTTACCCATACAAAATGGTTAATCTAACGTGCTTTGCGCTTAGCAAAATCATTATAATAATCAGCTTGTCCCATGCTGCTCCTTTAATATTGAATTTAACAGTAGACTACACCCTCTTCTCTTTTTTCTTTGCTCTTTACCTCCACTTTTTAGTTTGGGCTTGCTCAATATTTTGTATTTTGCTAGCTTATCATCCATTTGCTGAAGAACATTGCCGCTTGCGAAGGGAGCTGAGGAAAAAAATTACGTTAGGACTTCCAGCAAGTTATCAAAATTGACAAGGAACAAGGTCATTGGACAAATTAGTAATTTCCAGCAATCCTCCTTCTTTCGTAACTTTTGCCAAGAAAGCAACCAAATTACATAAGTGGTGGCCTGGTGGGTAATATTTATTTTTTAATAAAACATGCCGTTTTAGCACATAAGGACCAATAAAAACAGCCTAGGCTACATACACAAATAGGCTATGACTCAAAACCGTAGGCTGAGTAGGCTATTATACACAAGGTGGGAAGATGTATCACAATTGCAAAACCCGAGAGAGTACCCTACATTAACGTTAATCAAGCAGCAACAAAATGCTCCTTCCTATGGGCCTCGGTTACACCGACGATAGTTACACCAGTGGACAAACGCAATTGATATCAATAAATTAACCATAATCTGTTTAATCTATACTGTCTGTCTTCATCTAACAGGCCAAATATGCGCCATAGTCACAATCGTGCACCAGAAGCAAACCATTAACAGGTGAAACTGCGGTCTTGGTGTCTGAAAACGGCTGAGGGATCGGCAGGTTATGACTGTCATCAGCTGGCAACCAAGAGGCTCTCTGCGTGTCAGCGGCGTGTCTCTTGCTCCCCCAAAGTTCATCCGCAGCTGAGGCCCTCGGAGAGTTCTTTCTCTGCCCTTCTGCCGAGACGGTAAAAATATCTCCGAGACGTATCCCGACAGACAATAGAGGTAATACATAGTGACAAGCGAACAGATCCCAAGATGGATTTTTTTCTGCGCTCCTCCTCAGATGTGACGTTAAGAATGGAACGATGTTGTGTTTTTCTCTTTCTCTCTTTCTCTCTCAGCGCTTGTTGCCATGCCAGTCTTGTGTCGAATTCTGTGATAACATTTCAACACCTCTGGCGCAAGGGTTCTGTCACGAGGAGAAACGCCTTCCTACATGAACCCTAAACACACACAAACTCATGTTCAAAATCTGCCGCGTATTAACTCTCCAGGCCACGATAGCGTGGTTTTCACATACACCCAATTTTGACACATCACTGGGATTTTAGCGCCAATGCAACGTGCTGTCAGTCATTGTACCTTCGTACCTTCGTTGGCTATTCTTGTTAAAAAAAAAAAAACAGGCATTATTATCTACTAGGCTGCATTAGTGTTTGAGGTTTTATATGGTTGGAATTTCAAACTGCTGTGGAAAGGCCATTATCATAAGGCCTGTTAAATTCTTTATTGCGACTTGATTTAAGTTAACAACAATAGGATTGATCTGTTTCGCTTTGCCAAAGCATTTATAGGTCTGCCTATTATTTGTGCCATTTGGACATATTCCAAATGCTGGGTTACCAGCCTTACTAATGATTTTGCTCTTTATACCTAACAGAGTGAGACAATGTGTCTAAGATCAACAAACTGCAATAACGGCCTTAATGGTTCTGGTCACCCCAGAAACTGATGGCGACATCATGGTCTTTGTGTAGGCCACATCGAACTCAATGTTTAAGACAAGGATGGATTTACCAAATAGCAATGTTGCCATCTAGGGGTAAAAAGATGCTAAGCCGTAGACCTATTAACGAGGGTACTTGGGTAGTGAAGTTCGTAGTGGAATTTAGGGACTTCGCAATGAGGTTACTGAAACTGTTTACAAGAGGTCTGGTCAGGTATAAGCCTTAGAATTGGCCTCTTAATTAGTTGCCTTCCCCCTCCACCTCCTGATTTTCCACATACAATACACACCGATAATTTTCTTTGTCTACAATGCAATTTTCATTTGAATTCAACTTTACAGTGCACAGATCTATGACGTGTGGCCGGTTCAATAACCAGGGAGCACACATGCTAATTAAAATGTATAGGCTTACTGTACAGTGCTGTACTGTAAATTGCTGTCGATAAAAGGCTCTGCTTAATGAAAACATGATATGCTGACCCTGAAAATCAAATCTGTATGGATGATCTTGAGCTCCTGAGAGGATTCCTAAAACTGGCAGCACCCTACATTAGGCAGATTGATTCCCAGAATGGAGACAAGTAAGAAGAAAAAAAACAGTACAAATTGAACACTTGAACAGTGCAATTGAACTCTATTGGGAGCTTCGTCATTCAAATCAATTTCAACCAAATTTGGGATTCTATACTAAAGACATTGTCTCAGATAACAACATCATGTTCAGCCTCTCTGACCTTTTGACCTATTGATGAGGGATGGTGTCACTTGACAGCAAAGTCGATGTTATCAAAATGTTTCCTGCTGGTAGTCTGATGGTGTTTATTTGTCTGCTTTGTACTTGATTCAACAGATAAGACCTGTTATGTATTGCATATTACACTGCATCACAAAAGAGTTCGATTGCGATTTTGTAGACAAGCTAAATGGCTCATGAAATCATTTACACTTCACTTAATAAAACGTGATAACATTGTAAGCAAGAGCCCTACGCAAGCCTTTTAAAACCACTTTGGAAGTCTGTTACGCCATTACTTCGGGTGTTACTGGCTTTGCAGTGGCAGTGCAACAGCCTTTGGGTGGTGAATGGGCATAATCAGCTTGATTGTCCACACGTGAGGAGGAGGTGTGGATAAAAGCTATGCAGGTTGCCCTCTGGGGCCTTGCATTCTCACCATGCGTTGCACACTACTGGTTTTTCGTGCTTGGCACTAACTATTTTATTCCTTATTTTGTGTTATAAAAATAAACCCTATTTTAGTTTACGCTATGGTCTGGGTCCAATTTATGTTGCTGCTCACGAGACGGGGTCGTAACAAAGTATTTGACATGTAGTACCAGTTTCCCTCTGTAGAGGACTCACATTCCCCATGAAGTGAAACCCCAGAACACTGGAGGTGTAAAACATGCTGGCAGTCATGAAGAATTGTCTTATAAGCCTTATAACACTACATATTGTTTTGTTGAAACGTCTTAGCTCAAGGCATTGAATTAGGTTGTATCAATTATCAGTACCTGGGATCATGAAGTCAGACAGGAAGAGAGAAGGACCAGCCATAAACACGTCAGACTTACCTTCTCTGGGGGGCACTGTGGTGCAACCAGTACCCCCGACCACATTCGGGCTTGATGCCCATGGAGGACACAGATTCGATTCCGGCCTGATGTAATATCTCCTGTCCACTCCCCACCTCTTCTTCCTCTCATTTCCGGTCCCACTCTTCACTACTTCAGAAAACTCTGTCAGTGGCCCCTCTCTTGTGGTCCCCTCTTCTTGTAGTGTACTTTACCTATCCCTTCCCTCAGTCCTGGTTGGTTACTACCTTTGCTTTACAGCGCTTTTCTTGCAAGATCTGTGTATGCACCGCATGATCAGTTACACCTAACAGTTTTTGTAAGGAATATGTCACAATCTTGTTTGGGTTAAAATGCATTCCTTCCATCAAAGTCAAACAAAGTTTCTTGCAATCCACTACCTTTAGCCTCATTTGTTAAATTGAGAAAATTATCTTATGGTCTGAGGGTTTCTCTTATAAAGAAACAGAAGGAACAGATCCGTTCAAACACGTAATAGGTTTGTTAAATATCAGTAAATAGACACAGATATCTTGGCATTTTTTAACACAACAAGGATTTTTTGTTGCAAGAAGCAAGCATATGTGAGACTGGCATGGCAGAATCCAACTGGCAGTCCTCACTTATCAATTTCAACCGTTGAATTCAGCTGTGTTGGCACAGGGAGAGAAAGATGTCTTGAATATTTGAGAGAGAGGTGTTTTGAATTTGATAAGTGGATGGAATCAAATTGGTCTATGTACCATTCTAGAAAGTACTGTCAAGACAGCTTTCACAGTAGATACCAGATGTGTCAAACTCTGCCATATAATTATGTTTATTATTATGTTTATAACATTTGCAACTAAAAGCATGTCCAGCCAAAAGCAAGCCAGTACACAGTAATTTCCCCACAGCTAAGGGTGGTTTAAGAAAACATACAGACATGAGTTGTGGGGAGGGCCTTGTAATTACTACAGCAATAGCTCGGCACGTGTAATACTAAAAGCTAGCTCAGAAGATGGACAAGCCGACTGGAGTGCTTCCGTCTTGTAGCACGTCAACACTGTTGGCTGCTGTAAGTGGTTGACCACTATCCATTCATCAGAGTTCATAACTGATACATTGAGTGTTCACAGCAGATGGTGTGTATGTTAGATGTTATACAATTAACCCTTGTAGGCTTGCAGGGACTTAAAGTAACTTTTTTGCAGCCAGTACCCTGGTGGACTGCTTTGGTGTGAGCAGTCAGTTCATTCATTTGTGAAAAGCTCTTATCAATAATTTAGTTATATATATATATATATATTTATACATATAGCAACAAGGCTTATAGCATATTGTAAACATGCTGGCATCACCTGAAGGAAGGAGGAGTCATCCATGAGGTGAAAGTGAAAGTGACTCTATGGTAGAGGTGGTGTAGACACACACACTCTGAATTCCACCTCTGCATTTGACCCATCCAGGGTAGTGACACACACAGCACCCAGTGAACACACACAGAGTGAAGTGAAGTTACACTTACCTGGAGCAGTGAGCTGCCTTTGGCGGTGCCCGGGGAGCAGTGTTCGGGGTTAAGTGCCTTGCTCAAGGGCAGTTCAGCCGTGGATGTGGGCATGGGAGAGCAGTGTTCTACCACTTTCCCCGCCCACATTTTTCCTACTGGTCGGGGATCAAACTGGCCACCCTCTGGTTTCCAGCCTGAAACCCTAACCAGTAGGCCATGGTTGGCCCTATATGTATTATATTTATACATATAGCAACAATGCTTATAGCATATTGTAAACCTCCTGGCATCACCTGAAGGAGGGAGGAGCCATCCATGAGGTGAACTGCTGAGCTTAGGCAGCCTGACTAATATCACTGTGTCACCCCTGAAATTGGGTTCATTTCCTCGGGCGTTGAATTAAACGACCGACCTCCCCTGAATCATTAATTATCTCTCAGCATTTCCAGGCAGACCTCTAGTGTGAGTGAGGGGGGATAGTCGAGACTTTGCTTTTACACTAACTGACCAGCAGATGTCACTGTTTCACTACTCTCACATTCATACTGCACATCATCTTAACCTTGCAAAGGCAATGATTACTGAGGGGCTGTGCTAGTTTTAGAAGCATCACTGTAACTGCTCTGTCAGCCCCAAATGGAATATGCACGGATTAGGATTATGTTTGCCTTTGCCTTTTTTTAATCATACCTGATGGTTAAAGACATTTTTCACATCCATGCTGGTATATTAGATTCTTAAATGAATATGTCTTGTTGTAGTATTTCTTAAACATGCAGCAAAATTTTGCGTTGTAAATTATAGCCACACTCTCAGTTCCTGACAAAGTCCCACAGCCTCTGTGCTGGTCTAGTATATGCCCCTCGGGTTCAACCACAGTGTGTGCGTGTGTTTCAGTGTGCATGCATGTGTGTGTTTCTGCTTGTTGCACACATCTACCACCTCCTTCCCCCCACATTACCTCCCGCCTATTACTCTAGCCTGTCAAGCATCCTTCCAGCGATGCTAGGACTCTTGTCTCAACCACAGCCACTAGGGTCTGCTTCCGCTGCGGAGCTGAGGTTAGAGGAGCACCCTCACACAGATGCACTTAATACTCCCTGCGGGTCCTCTTACCCCATTCAGACTGCCCATTCACCTACAAAATTGATTTCCTCTTTGTTGAGTGTGTGTGTGTGTGTGTGTGTGTGGTAGCTCCTCTGTTGTATGTGAGGTGCAAACAAAGAGAAAGAAAGAGAGAGAGAGAGAGTGGGGGAAAGATGGGTTTGTTTGATGCAGCATGGTTTTATTTGGGGGGGGGGGGGGGGGGGGGGGGCGCAATCATCGTGCAAAATAAGAAATCACTGGCCTGGTTTTGACTGCCTTAAGCTTGCTTTTGTGATCCTCACTTGTCTTCTCTTTTCTTTTCTGTATACCATGTTTACTCAAAAAAGCTTCCACACTCATATGCTAATGAATAAATGCACAAGCACAAATAACATGTACAAAGGAACATACACTAAAAAGCATACACACACAAAGACTCTCTCTCTCACACACACACACACACACACACAAGGACACACACACGGTCACACACATACACACTACGATTGAAAACCATCTCACACAGAAAATAGGCAGGCATCTCTTTTGATTCGTCCTCCTGTCTCGTTTATTAGATATGATTTGTAAACAGCACACAGTCCAACAAAAGAGAATGGACATAGAAAAAATACAACAATGGTTTAAAGAGTTTTATTTTCAATATGAGGCATCTTCTCCATATTTTTATGTCAGCATAACAGGAACAGTTGCACAATGATCTTAAAAAATAGTACTCGTTTACTACTACTCCTATTTAGTTTTCCTTCGTAGATTTTCAAATATCAAAGAGTCAAGCAGGTTAATAATCATCATCATCATCATCAATGTCATGATAAAATAGAAAAAATAGAATTACATGCAATCAGGTCTTTCCTCAGGTCTTCGCACAAGTTCCATCAAGCAAGTGAGTCCAAAACATATGCCATGAAGAGTCTAGCAGTGCTTTTGTATTAGGACATGTGTGAGAGTTGTGCTATGCAAGAGACCTTGACAAAACAATAAATGATATACTTGCAATAAGTCTGACCAAGCCGGAAGTGATAGTTATTCTACACGTTTAATTCATTACAAACAGCAGAGGGCACTGTTTGAAAAAAAAACCATATATTTTCTTCAAAGTTACAGGATGTAAAATAAATATGGACCAAACTCTGAGCAAAAGGTCACTTAAAAATGCAACTCTGTGCAACATAATCTTGACCCACAGATGACCCTTCAAGATCCCCTCACTCACCTAATCTGTGCCCTCTTCGTGTACCTCCCTCAAACAGAAACATGTCCTGAATGTCACCGCTGCTCTCAGAGGCAGTTATGTTAGGAAAGTGACAGTAAAATGTCTTTATTTTCCATGAAAATACCTTTAATAAACTTAAAGCAAATGTCATATACTCAACGCATTCAAACACACACACAGCAAATTTGTTTGCAAGCTTATTTAAGTACCAGACCACACAGCTATTGAGGCAAACTGATCACATATGTCTATGGACAAAAAGTACAGCAGCTGTGTTAAAACACCTCAGTTCATATTCAGTACAGATATCTAAACTTGGACTTTAAGACTAGTTTAAGAGACCGCAGGAGTACTCTACAATGAACATTAGATGTCTCAATTCACAGTGTTTCAAATCGAACAGTACAGGCCAACACCTAATGTGTATAGCATGGTTTCATACAAACTATACTTTTGAGTCGACTTCGCCTTCAAGTTCAGTTATTGCTCAAGTAATTCTACCAAGCATACATTAAAGCACCAGTGGATTGACTTCAGTTCAAACCCATACAGGATAAATCACCTACAGAAATGATACCAAATTACAGCACTACAGCATCTCAGCATCAAGACGTTGTAACATAATACTCTGCCTCCCCGTCTGTAGTTTTAAGCAGTACAGATTTACCACCCAAATAAAAAAAGAACCCTTCTTTATGCAAGATTTAACAAAACCATACTTTCATAGTGAATTCGACAAAACTGTGTTGCCATAGAACTTTTTTTTTTAAATTCGTAGTGATTTTTCTTTTTATTTATTTTTTCACATCGTCAGGAATAGGACATTAACTGATTGTGGAATCTTGATTTAAACCACATTATGTTATAATATCATATATCTGAATAGTGTTATATACCTTCATTTGATAATATATCTCAATGTCTTATAATATAATCAGCATTATATACTCTCATATTTTTCATGCGTGTATAAATATAAAATCAATTATTTATTTTGTTTTTCCAAAGTAAATAAGATTTAAATGGAGTTTCTCAACAGATTTTGTTGCATAGGAAGAAATATCTTTTACCTATAGGAAAATAACAAACTCCTTTACTGAATGATATCCCAAGCTAGATATGATAGATTAGACCTTTAACCAAACCTAAGTAAAACCGGTCCAAAACTCTCTTTGATGAAAATGACCTCCATTTAAATTCATTGATGCAAGAAGAGACGACATGACTGTAAGCTATAAAAACAGAAATGGTCTCTATTTCAAAACTGGACCAAGGCAATTCAAATCACAAGAACAAGTTTGTACAACCATGAAAAAATAATGTGCTAATCAGAAAAGTAGGAAACCGAGTGAACAAATAAGACATCATGACAATAAACAAACTAGAAGTTACTTCTATTCTGCATTTGGCAGGCAATATTCTAAATATGAATAATACTGACCACACGCAGACAGGAATATATCTCTTGTGAATAATAAAATACATATCTACAAACATTTATAATAAATAAGCCCAATATATAGAGATATGTACTGTATCACAATATATGTATTTCTATACATATATATATTTGTTTATGTACATTGGAAGGTGCACTTGATTAAATGATGTCATCAAGATCAAGATGAGGGGTGCCTACCCAGTCCAGTGTTCTTGGCTCCGAGGCAGCCATGATCATGCACATGAACTGTTTTCCTGTCCGCTTGTCGATTGGGTATATGGTGGTGGGCGTAAACCTCCTGTTGCTCTCCACAAACTCACAGAGCTGCTGGTATATCTGTGGGTACTCGTGGCGCAGGAACACTCCTCGCATCCTCAGTTCTCGTTGGATGTTAATGAAGCAGATTTCTCGTGCCTTCCTTCCTTCCTCTCCTTCCTTGTCGATGTCGGCTGTCCCCGGTGGCGGCGTGAGGATCAGCGTCTCCATGTCGTTTTCCTTCTTTTGAACCTTCCTCTCTGGACTGTAGGAGGCCAGAGCGACCTTGGCATATTTCCTGACGGTTGGGCTTTGGACCCTTGGTGACGGTCCGTCTGGCACTGGATCGCCAACGGCGATGGATACATTCAAGAGGAAACATTCGTTGGGATCATACTCCTTCCCAGCCTCCTGCAGGTCTTTGCAGTATTCCCCCAAGTTATCTTTGAAGCTGTCTAGTTCTCGGAGTGACAGGTAGGTTGGACACATGAGGAGGCTTTCCAGGCCATAGTGAAGGAAGTTCGAAGATGATCCTGGATTTGGGAATCCTAAAAACAGAACGCCTCTCCCTCGAGACAAGTAGCCCACCTTAGCAATTCGAGAGAAGGCCTTGTGGACCTCAGTCGTCTCACGGCAGTGCTTGATGATGTGACGACAAAGACTACCGATGCGTCCGTACAAGCAGCTTTCCTTATGAATGTCCCAATGTTCCCGGCGGCAGTTCCGAGAGCAGTAGTAGGTGTAGCAGCTGTGGCAGGATTTGAAGTACAGGCAAGCGTTGAACTGGGTCTCAGTCCGCTGGCACTTGCTGTTAGAACACATCATAGTGTCGTCTTCGTCAGGACTCTGGTCTGGGGAGCACTCGTCCGTGCTTCTGGTGGTGTCACAGGTGCCATCTGTGTCTCTGAAAGAATCTGGGGTCATTCTGATGGAGGTGGGTTGCTTGTCCAGAGGGCAACTGCTCTCAGACCCTGCCTTTGAATCCTTTCTAGCTAGAGATGCTGCTTCCTCATCATCAATTAGCCTCTTGAGTTGGCCCAACAGTTCTTCATTATGCCTTCCGCTACAGGAAGGCTTGTAGTCAATCACAAGATCAGCTAAAAGCTCGTCGAGCTGCTCTAGGCTTTGCTGCAGTGACGAGCTATTATGTGTCTTTTCTTTGGTAGAGTCCACTGAGCAGGACATTGTTTCCTCATGTGTAGTTGCATCATCTCGTCCTCGAGCACTTTTAGAATCAAGCACATCCCAGCTAGCTGAACGTCCCCCTGACTTAGTGAGGATTCCTGGTCGAATGTCATTGTCGGTGATGGTGATCTCTGGTGTGACGTACCAAAGCTTTCCCGACGCACTCTTCCCACCTTCTGTTGGGCTCTTGTCAATGAGAGAGTTTTCAGACATAGACAGGGCTGCATAGCGTCTTGGCGATGTCGACAGGTTGACAACCACAGGTTTTGGTTTGTCCTCTGTGGAAAGAGTCTGTTTCCCCTGATCCAGGAGAGTTTCATAGCTGCGACCTCGTGGTGCAGCTTGAGGTTGTTCTTGCTCGACGTGCGTGTTGAGGATGTTGTCCCAGGACCTTGAGTGTGGTCTAGGCTCTTGGACTGGCCTTGTTTCAATGCAGGGGTGAGCATACCAGGCGGTGGGTCCTGGATCTTGCCTGACTCTGGTCGGGGTGACCTGAGAGACATAAGAGGAAGGATAATGTGTTGAGTAGCCTGACACATCAGAGCCATACCAGTCATCAGGCTGGGGCTGGGGTTGGGGCTGGGGCTGGGGCTGAACCACTCGAGCCCGCTGACGGCCCTCTGTGTAGTATGCCCTCGCTGGAATGTGATGCTCCATAGGGGGTGCATAGGGGTCACCCGTATAGAAAACGCGCGGGGGAGCCGTCTTGATCTGGTATGTCCTCGGATCATCTCCGTAGAATGTTCTTGCAGGGGGTGTCTGAATAATATATGACGCAGATTCGCTCGGAGTGTAAGGTTTTTGATACACTCGTGCTTGATACTGGCATGGATCTACTTCAGCATAATATTGCCGAGGAGGCACACTATGCACAAGTTGAGTCCTTGAGTCTTGTACATATTGGACTTTGGGGGCGAGGTTTTGGCTGGGAATGCTGAAGTGGTCCTCATGGTAGTAAGTCCTTGCTGGAGGAGGTGCAGGGGTAGCATATCTCCCCATATCCTCTGCATAAAAGAATTTAGTTGGCACGTTGGGGCTGGAATGAGCCCTTCTTTCCCTTCCGTAGTATTCCCTCGGCTCCCTTGGAGAAGGCATCCTCTGCATTGGGATCTCCACAGGGTGCATGTAACTGTTTGGCATACTGTGGGAATACTGGTAAGCCTGTCTGTACTCTCCACTAAAGGATTCTGTGGGTGTCGGTGTCCTTGACATTGAAAAATGGCGGGGCACGGTTAGACTCCGACTTTGTCCACTCGGGTACCTCTGCCAAGGTATATCCATCCTGGGCGTCGCAGGCTTTCGCCCGGACTGCTGCATGGCTGCGTCGTCCGGCTTAATGTCCACCCTGCACCTGACGTGAGGGCTAGTAGCAGGCTTATCTGGCCGGCCCTCATCTAGCCCCTCTGGCGTGAACACTGGGGAGAAGGGGCCAGTGTCCGTGCGCTGGGGCTGCAGTTTGATGGGGTGCACCTCGTGCATGAGTGCTCTGGTTGCAGCAAACGAGCACTCCCTGCGAGGCGACACCTCGGGCTTCCACTTGGTGTCCCGTTGCGACCTCTGCGTCTCTCGTCCCCTTCTCCCCACGGGCGGCGAGCCCTCGAAGGACACGGGGGTCAGGCTGGCCTGTGCTCTTGTGGCACTTTTTGACCTGGCCCTTCTCTTCATATCTTTAACAGCCATTTCACTTGCCATTTCGGCACTGATCGGCTGTGGGGTCAGTCTATGGTTGTAAAGGTCAGGAGAGGAAAAGCGATGCTGGCTTTGCTGGCGGCCCAAGGCGTTCCAGGCTACATCTGGATGAGCCACATAGCGGTCAGCCCTCCTGTGTGGGTACTCCATAGAGTAAGAGTTGAATCGGGGCCTGTCCAGTGACCCGACGTGTTGAAAGCTACGGCAGTGCCTCTTTTTGCTCTTGTCCCGATTGTGCTCCAGTGTGCTAACAGGTGGAGAATCACATTGTTCAGAGGGACAGGGGGACTGGGTGTGTGTGGAAAGGGATTTCACTTCTATGTCTTGATACACAGTTGATCGCAGTATGTCAGGTGGGTCTGTGCGTGTCATCTTAATGGAACTCCTCTTGTTTTCTCCATTCAATCTTTTCAAGGGTTTTTATACCCTAGGAGAGAGAGAGACAGACAGGGAGAGGAGATAAGCTTTTGGTTGGCTATGAAGTGCTTTTCATCTTTCTGGTGCAACATATTAATGATTTATTATAAAGAAACTTGTAAATCCAAAGTTAACAACATTGCACTTTCCAAGACAGCCTATGATTGTTTCCTAGGTAAACATTATAAATGAAATAGATAATTATAAGTCTTAGGCATATAACACAACTCAGTGTCAGAGCACCTCTGTTAAACACATGGTCATTCTACACAACTATGAATGGCTGACAATAAAACCTCACAGTGACAATTTCTTAACTTTTTCTGAAGTTTGCATACATAGCTGAAGTCAACTCTGCCTTACTAACCGAAAGACCACAAAGCGAAAAACAATCGTACGTATAACGTATAGATTACTGGTCAAACCTGTGGCTACAGATGGAGTTCATGTGTTGTTATAAATGTTAGGGGATATATTACAACCAATCAAAGAGTAAATCACTGTTTCTCTGCAGTGAACACTCAAGTTGCACCATTTCCATGTAAAAGTAGCCTATATGGTCAGGTAACAGCTTTTTTCAAACAGGCAAAACACAAAGACACAAGGCATTTGAGAGCAACTGGATGTAATAACTGTCCAAATAACTGTTGATTTCCAAATGGCTAATGATGAACTGGCCTCACAACACTTTATTGGCTGCTTTCCCGAAGTGCACTTGAATTGAGCTACTTCTGAGATGTTCCTTACCACACCAGCAGTAATTGTTGCCTGTAATGCACTGTGGAATTTTTAAATGCGACACACTTAAAAAAGGAGCGACATTTTATATTGCAATCAACAGTCAACATATTTTAAATAATGTCTGGCCTTGTCTATTATTTATGTTGAAGAGGGTCCATTAGGACAGGAATTGTCTTGACTTTAGGGATCACCAGTGGCGGTCCGTGCATTTCACGACTAGGCCTTCAGCGATGTCCTACACGATGTTAAACTGAGTGAATCCACCTCCTAATACCATCATTATGACGCCATGGCTCTCGAACCATTATATTTATACAGAAACGCAGTATAAGTGAGCATTGCATCACCTTAACATAGTCGAGAACAGACTTTATTCATATTTCCGGAGCATTTAAAATCAATACACCCGTATTAACAATACATTAAGAGTAGTAAACTCTCAGTTATATGATCGCTTGAATATAACTGTCACAACTTAAAAATAAAAGGCGATTTTCAGGGATTAGTCTACAAAGTTTTATTAAGTCCACCGAAAGTAGTTTGTCCACTAAACATCGCATTGTCCCACCTGCAAAGCAGTTTCATTAAACTTCCCATCCTCACGATATCCAGTTTTTCTTGAAAGTTCCGTCTTGAAAATGGCGTTGTAATTGTATCAAAAACTGGAATGATCAAGTTGGTGTAAACTAGTTTATTTGAGTTGGTTAATGTAATTATATTCAGTCTTACCAATTGAAACAACTAGCATAATAAGCATTGAAACCGATGTATGTCGTTTTCGCATTAGCCAGCTAAACTGAGCACTGAAGCACTGCACCGGTCTGCCTCAGTATCCAATCAAAGGACGTTTACGTGTCACGTTCAACGCGAGGAAAGAAATCTTCCGGGCCTTCTAGAAGGCCCAGTGTCGCCAACTCGAAATCTGATTGGTTGTCACAACTGTCTGTTTCAGTTCATTCAACTTAAATGAACTGAAACAGCCAGTTGTGATAACCAATCAGATGTACACGGGCCTTCAATGTGAATTCTGAAGGCCTCAGGGAAGATTTCTGTTCTCGAGGAAGATTTCTCGGAGCGTGGAAACACATGATAGCTGAAATATGATTGGATGAAAGCTCTAACATAAATTAACAACGCTGGACTATGGGGAATAATTTAATACATATTTATGAAAAGAAAATATTAAAATTAAATGTATTTTATTACATTTATTGTCTGATGATGTTTAGGCCAGCAGAGAAGGCCTTGAAGGCCCTGACGGACCACCACTGGGGATCACTGATGTCATCTTCTTTTTATAAGGTATGAATGTAATTTATATTACTAACACTAGTCCAAATGACTGCTTCCCTACACAAAAGTTGTCCCATTTCCTGTCAAAGAGATTTTGCTTATATCTGATCTGAAGTGATTTTATTGCGTTGACACAAGACATAATTATACTATTTTCAGCCTTTGCTTTGTATGCAATAATAATAAAAAAAAATAAGCACTTCGCAAAAAAAAGGAGCACTTCACAAAAGACTTAAGGGAAATAAAACCCAAAACCGAACATTACGTGTATCATTATCCTAGACGGTAAAATTCAAATTACTCCCCACATTTTCAAGCTCTCATTGTATTACTCGAACTTATATGAAACTGAAATTGGTCTTGGAGTGTTGAAAAGAACACCAAATTACAGGCTTATGACAATTAGAAGCCAAATTTAAAACAGACGGGAGGTGGGTTTAGAGTGGCACTAAAGATCCTTCTGAATGCATTATCTGCCGTATCAAACCACCGTTTGAAATTGCATAGTGAGGGAAATTGCAGGGAGCAGCCACAGTGGTCTCATTATCGCCCAACTCATACCTGGGTCCTATGGTTGCTAATGGATGCCGTTGCCTCAGAAACGGTACTGTATATGACATACGGCCAGACTTCACAACGTCCTTGGCAGAGAGAATTGCTCTCAGTCTCAGGGTGGAGAAAACGTTCCATCACAAATTGAACCAAGAGTGATTATTTCAAGGAAATTCTTAATCATCTGGTTTCAGATTTCACAAAGGAACACTGGAATGAGTAGAAGCGCCTCCTCTGAAGTTGGGGGTTTAGAAGAAGAAAGCAGAAGACGCGGCGTCTAAAAATATCTCATTCTAGCGAGAGTTCTGGGCCATCTTGTCATTTCTAATGGCTCTGGATTTCATGGGACAAGTCTGTCAGGGACCAAAAATAATCATATTATTCGTTTCCGACAACCCTGACATCAAAACACCCGGCAAAAGCTTAAAAATACCCCACCCTTAAGTGGGAGATGTCACAGAAACTCAGCACACACTAAACAGTGGTGAAACAGTCAAGCTCTACAGGGAAATATTAAGAGAATCTGGCTGCGTGCTCATTTAAATTGATACTTTGGAAAATAAAAATGACAAATGCACATATGTGGTCTTGATATGATAGTGTACCAAGTTCAACAAGTATACCATGATCTAGACTGCAAAGTGCAGTCTTCCCAGAGTTGAGGTGGAGGTTTACCTACAATAACTCGGAGACGGTCGCAGATGCTTCTGCAACGTGCTGTCAGCACAGCGAAAGCCTTGACATCACCGGTGCGAGGTAAGAGGGCGTCCTCTCGGGGGACAAGGGGGTGAGTGAGGCACACGCCGCACCTGTGCACGGCCACCTGCATCATAGCAACAACCCTCATTAGGGCCTCCAGGGAGCCCACTATAGGCTGCCAGATGCCCCAGAATGCCCCTCACCACCACATCTTTCTGTCTGTCTTCTGTTTTTCACATGCATACTTATCATAGACGGTAAATTTCAAATTACTCCCCGCATTTTCAAGGTCCCATTGTATTACTAAAACTTGTATGAAACTGAAATTGGTCTTGGAGTGTTGAAAAGAACACCAAATTACAGGCTTTTGACAATTAGAAGCCAAATTTAAAACAGACGGGAGGTGGGTTTAGAGTGGCACTAAAGATCCATTTGAATGCATTATCTGCCGTATCAAACCGAAGAATGCCGAAGAAACAGAATGCCCCTCACCACCACATCTTTGTCTGTCTGTCTGTCTTCTGTTTTTATTTCCCTTCCCGCCGCACTTATGATAGCGGTTCCGCTTACCACAACAGACGTGCGCTCCGGCTGTGCACCAAACACAGACCGTCAGACCAACAATGCACATCTGTAAGACCTCCTGTCAACTCCTCCGGCACTTCAAACAAGACCCGCTAATTAGGATTCTGCACTGGGGAGAAGAGTTTCGGAAAGACTTGCTGTGAAACAGCGGCACACTCTCACCACCACCACCACAGCCCTATTCAGCAAAGTGCTGGATAAACCTTGCTTACTGACAGCTCGTTGAGCCCTGCGGAAACACAGTTTAGCCCCCTGCACATTTCGCGCATCACCGAGCTTGTGTAAGTCCGTCGTGGTTTACATTTTCTACACGGAGAGCAAGAGCGGAGTTTCGAGACTTTCAAGTATTCAGAACTGCTTCACCAGACGAGGGAGGAAGCTCTGACTCCAGAGGGAGGTGACTTTTGTCACACCCCTGTCATATGCTAATGTGGATCCTGCTGCCTTACAAACATCCTCTCCCATGATGTTTACACACGGAGTCTCAGTTGGCCCCTTCCCATGATCTCTCCTGATCATAAGACTGTGAGGTGTGTGTGTGTGTGTGTGTGTGTGTGTGTGTGTGTGTGTGTGTGTGTGTGTGAACACAACAACACACCTCCTCTGCAATGAGACTAATCCGAGACAAAAAAAAAGAAGGGAGGAAAAAGAAAACGATGCTGCATGACACAGTAACTTCCTGGAGCCAAAGTGTGCTGTCTGGATCGGGCTTATGTGGTGCCGTACAGGCCCAGCATCCGCAGGGGAAACGTGCCGGGCTTCCGTAATAGGATTAGCGCCTTCGCTGTTTTGCAAACAGCTCAGCACAAGTGCACAGGGGAAAACGAGATGAGACGTTTTCAGGAGTTTTCAGCGAGACGGCGGTGTGATGAGAGGAATGACTGTGGCTTCGCAACACTATGTGCACTCCGTGTGGCCCCTCGAGGCGCGCTCTTATTGTGGAGCTCCCTATTTATCTTTTTCCAAGCACCACTATAATATTTGCTCTTTTAGAGTTGCAAGTCATGCGAAAGTGAACAATGACGACAGGGTATTTTTGCAAGCTGGCACTCAGTCGAGTCGAGTGCAAAGCATATGCGTGTTTATCTCCAGACTAATAAATCACTTGCTGATTATGTTTTTCGCCACGTCTCAATTTAAATTCTATCGAGAGCCCTCATTTGTTTGTGTGAAGGGATGGTTTATGTTTAGATCTGTGCTAACTGCTTCAACATTCCTCATAGTCAAAAAAAAAAGAAGGAAACGCTGAGTTTACAACTGAGGCAAATTGGTTGATAATGCTCAGCCTAACAAGGAGATCCTTAACCTAGATTCATATTTTAATTTTATTTTTACACCAATCTGTTTATTTTTTTGAGTTGTTCTTGTGTTGCCCTCATCATCACCCCAGCTTCAGTCGGTTTCCTGTGTGGGGATGTTGATGTAGGAGACTGCTGCGGGTGCCAGCTGGGCCGCTTCTCCGACCCTTTTAACCTGTTCGGCTCTACAGATGGACGTGAATTATTTAGCAGGAGTTGCATCTTTGCAGTACGCTGCCTCCACTCTTTCCATCGAGCATTCACTCCCTCCAACTGACATCAAACATACTTCCTCTTGGAGCATGGATAAGACATTTACCAGTCTATTAGCAGCTCCATTTGGTTTCCATTATGATGTACAGTATAGCCTGTTATGTGTATCTGTGGAGGCCCGGAGAGGAGGTTGGATGACTGTGCTGTTCTTAGACTGGGCATTTACTAAAAACAGGCTGTGGTGCATGAGTGCTCAACTGCAGATGATTTAGCAAATCCTTGAGTCCCCGCTGGGCACCGAGAGGCGAAATGTGCCTCTAAGGCTAAATGGCCATGAGGAAAAGGGGCATCGTCATGGCAGCTCAGGTCTTTCGAAGGCAAACAAAAGCCAAACTTGCTCATTCCCCGCTGCCTCACTGGTGTCATACCAACACTCATCGCGCAATCTGTGACAATCTGTGGCCTTTGCACAGCATGAATCCCTCTTTTCTTGTGAAATGAGTCGGGTATCAAAGGAGCCCATTCTGCAAGCCTGCCGCTCCAGTAATGTTTGTATAATTAGTCTGTTTGTGCCGGAGCACAATGGGCTGTCCTGTGAATGTCCCCCTGCACATTAAGCGCCCTAAATCAACCGTCTCGATAAAATAACAATCGTAATACAAATCTACGGACGTCAGATATAATTGTCCCGTACACAAAGCATGATCCAGACAGAGAGGAGAGAAGAGAGACGGAGAGAAAGAAAAGCCCTGGCAGAGGCGCGGGGCATGGGGGCCCCTGCGCTGAGGGAGCTGGGAAGCAGGGCAGAGGTGAGCCCAGTGCTACTGCAGCCCGACAGAGCGTCGGCAGAGCGCTGATCTGTGTCATTCACTCCGTAAAATGATGATGACAAGCACCATACTAATGTCCTGCTACTGCTTCTCTCCTGGGAGGTCTCTCTCTCTCTCTCTCTCCCTCCCTCGCTCGCTCCCTCCCTCTCTCTCTCTCTCTCTCTCTCTCTCTCTCTCTCTCTCTCTCTCTCTCTCTCGCAGGACCATCTGTTAAGGTCTGTGATCTGGCAACCGTGAGCCACCCTCAGAGCTCACACACACCCACACACAATCTTAAAGAGTAAATACTTTGGAATACTTCGCCACAATTTTAGTTTTGCCACATTCAGAGAATAACACTGTTTTAGCTATGCTATGTCATGTGCAGGGCATTTCTACAATAGGCCATCAACTTAACCTGCATATCCCATATTTAAAGGATCCCTGATTTAAGTATGATTGAAAAGTCTGATAAACATTGTATATATAATTTAATATATATACGGTATATATTTATATTTTCCTTCCTCTGTCATAAAGCAAGTAAAGGCTGTAAATACTGTTTAAATAACACATCACACAACATTGTGTTCCATTCAAAAGAGCAAAATTACTAACATAATTACTCTCTCTGGGTTCAGCCTCAAGATGTTTAGACCTAAGTGATCTAAAACACTTCAGGCCATTGAGAATAACTTACATTAAGAATAACTTCTATTACGATTATTTTCTCAGAGACTACGAACTTGCTGTGTGAGAGCTTGGTTAAGTAGAGAAACTACAGTCAGTTCAGTGAAATGAGTACACTGTTTACAGATAGAAAGATATTGGCTAACACTGTTTTTACATCGTCTGATGAAATGTGATCTTCTTCACTGTACTGCTACATTCACTGGAAAAACCGAAAAGATGGGTTGCCAAATTAGCTAAACCACATCACATTTGAATTACTCAAAGTAGTCTTATAATGTTGAACCAACTAATTCAGACCTCCATAACACTAAAATGTTAAAGTAACATGATTAAATAAAGAAATCTACCGATTTCATGTAACCTTTAACAGTTTCGTTGGAACTAGTTGGTTAAGTTTTGTCCGTTTTTTTAAGGGGACATAAACACATTTCGTAAATTAGAAGATAAATGCTCTGTTGATTTAAGATACTTCATTCATGTCCCCATTACAGTTAAATAAATCAAAATAAAATGTTTGTTTTTTTCTCCAATGCAAATCGTGCCAGCTTGTGTGACACTGAATCTTGGCTGAGAGGCTTTAATTGCCAATGCAACAGCAGTTGAGAGTGGGGCAAATGTGTTTTTTGTGAGAAACGTAGCATAACCACTGCATCTCTGGCATGCGCCGCCCTTGAGATAGAGAGAGCGCAAAAGCTGTTTCATCATCACAAGAGGAAACCCAATATGGCACGATAAAGACCTCTATATTAACATTGTATTATCCATCCATTAGCTGTGACAGCTGTCTGCTGGTCCAAGGGGGTGTGGCTGGTAAGTACCCCACTCACTCAAGCATCATCACTAATCATGATGACATCTGCCAGATTTCATCATAAATTTAAGGTTTAAGCTTTTATGCTCATCTGACCGTTGACTGATTCATCCAGTCCCATACGACACCATTATACACTTTCCAGCTTATCAATATCTGCATCCAAAAAATGAAAATGTTTTAATTGGTATAGATCCCATTATTTTCTGATTGGGTTTAATCTGTTCCTCAGGACATCTTGTTCTGAATGTTCCTCAAATTGTTAATCTCATGACATCCATCTGTTTTGTTTACATCAGGCGCTGTATCGCATTGGCGAGAAAAGTTATTTCGTCTGAGCCCCTTTCATAAACACGTCAAAATGACACTTAGAACCATCTTTCATTTCATGACAACACCTATAAATCTAAATGAGTGTCAATGTCATGATATCAAGCAGCCTCTTCTCCTGAACCACGGTTATACAGTATTCTCATCTTCAGTGGGCTTCGACAGGCCTTCTCATAACCCCTGGCTAACTACTCACTGATGGCTGACCAAATTGCTTAACCTCTCCTTCCTCTTTGAAGGCACCATAGCGCAACACTCCCCCCTTCCTTGCATCAGAAGTTATGGGCGACCAGGCATGAAGTGGTGGTGGCTGGAGAGCCCAATCACTCACTACTATTCTCCCCTGTTTGCCTCTGTTTGCACTTGCTCCCCTCCTCATCTCCTGACCGGTCGTGTTAAATTCTCCGCCATTCAATTCCCTGGCAGCATTCTGACCCGTTTATAGCCCTGTCTTGGTCCGGTGTCTGCACTGTCATTCTCTCTATGACCCCCAAGCCTTAATCTCTCTAATCCACTCCCGCCCCAGGATCCAACATGGAGTAATTTAATAGAACTCCATGGTGCGAATGAGGACACTCGAACCGTTGAACAAATGTCATCGTCTGGGTTTTTTTTTTTTTTTTGACAAGGACAGGCAAATCCACAAACACCATACAGCACCCAATAAAAAAATGGCCGATTTAAAATGTCAGACAGTAAAATATGGCGGAACGCTATCAAAAGAACATTAAATAAGACTCCATCCCAGCATGTGCCCAAGCAAAATGACTTGAGGCTGTTGTAGATAATCAACTGTAGAGCTTTCAGTTAAAAAAGCTGCCAGGCTGGCCATTTATATGCTATTCCCGACACAATGTACAGAGTACAACTCCTGAGTTGGGGTCATTTTAATGGTTCTATGAATAGTTTCTGACTTCAAACTGAGGTTGATTCTACTGTATAGGGAAAAAAAGACCCTAATCTTACATGAATTCATAATGAGCATATTTTCAATGAAAACAAAATCAACAACCAACAGCAATTGTACCATCTTGGTCTTTAAGCACACTCTAAAATCCAAGCTTCTACGCAATCCCCAGAGCTTACATAGAAATACCTCAGCATAAATCAGTTAACTACAGCTTGGCATTCTTACTCTCTCCATCATCAGGGCTGTAGCATGCCCGTAGGCGGCGAGGATGTGTGTGTGTGTGTGTCAGGGCGGGGGGTTTAAATCCCATCCCTCTGTGTGTCACAGGAGGCTTTCCCTGCAACCCGCCCCCCCTTTTCTCTTCCTCCTCCTCCTCCTCCCCCTCTCCCCCCCCCCACCCCAGTCCATGGGCGATGCAGCCTGTCCTGTGAGTCAGAGGACTGCCTTTTACTCCATGCTAACGCATGGCAGGGACCCCGACGCAGTGTGTGCCACTCAGCCAGACACCGCCAGGCCTGCTCCAGCGCCAGCAGAGAGAGCTGGGGCTTTGTTGGTGCTTCATGACCCATATCATCACGGCTAAAAAGGGGCATGGGCGCTGAGGGGCAACACATCAAAGCCCTCATCCGCTCCGTGTGATTGGGAGAGCGGAAGAGAGAGAGAGAGAGAGAGAGAGAGAGAGAGGGGGGGGGGGGGGGGAGAGAGAGAGAGGGAGAGAGAGGGAGAGAGAGAGGGAGAGAGAGAGAGAGAGAGAGAGCTCCAGCATGGCTAAGAAGAACACCTGAGGGATGGAGAGATGAAGAGAGAGAGAGAGAGGGAGAGAGAGAGAGAGAGAGAGAGAGAGCCCTGAGCTCCCAGGGTCCTTCATACAATCAGGGGGGAGGAAATGGACTAAAAATATCGGTGCATGTCTGTGGACTATACACAGCAGGGCCATATGCTCTCAGGGCAAGGCATCACGGGGATGGGTCGATACTGATCCTATCACAGGCCTCTGCAGTGGCAGCATATACAGTGGCTCGGTGCAGACAGCAGAGGCGTGTTTCTCAGATGCAACTTATACTTCTCTGCTTTTCCCCAGGGAGCATCAATCTCGACTAGGAAAATGGGAGTTTGGCCCTGATAGGGCATTATAGTGCGTTACAGTGTGACAGGCTGTGGCGGCTCGTCTGTGTTTGAAGTGAGAGTGTCTCCATAAGAACATTTTGATTGGACTTTACCGAAGTGTATGTTTGTGTTGGTGTATTTGTTTGTGTTGGTGTATTTGTTTGTGCTCATAATCAAAGATCAAAGAACCTGCAAAAGAGAAAGGACTTGGACAAACACAACCTTAGTAGGTAAAAGTAAAAGTTACAGCATCAAATATCAAGTAAAACACATAGGTGTACGTCCCACACAGATTTGCCTTCAGAGTGAAGAAGTCCTTCCAAACCTAGCACTGACTATTCTGCTATATGTATCAGCACTAGCTACGAAGTCTGTTCGAGTGATGCGTACTCGGGTAGAGCCATACAATTTCGCCTCCACCACATCAACCGTGCTCTGAGAGCATGACGTATACTCCCTCAGCATCCTCCACCACGTGACTTGCGCGAGCCATTTCATCACGCTCGGTTTGAGGTTAATCTAGTTGTAACACTGGGATGCCCACAGAAGTGTATTTTCCCCGTTCTATCACGTGATCTCTAGTAAGGCAGTTAAAAGACAAGCAAATATACAAGGAATCAGGCGTCGAGCGATCTATCAGTATTGTAGGCAACTACTACCGCGGGAAAGGCTACTAGCTTACATGCAAACGTGACTCAAGCAAATGAACATAAAGGTGTGTACGAAGTAAGGTAGTTCTGCAGTGCCGCTATAAGATATCTCAATATAAACTGTGCAAACAGATGTAATGGACACATTTAGATTGAAACAGTGCACTGTAGACACACTCAAGCAACGTCTTCCGCAGCACATTCATTCGTGATAGGGCAGAGCTCTGACAGATGTGCGCACCTCTTCAAAACTACGAAAACTAATTTAATTTGCATCGGCGAAGAGCCCGTGAAATAACTGCATTTTGATGAGCGCACTCTAGTGTTCACGCGTATCCCGTGAGTGAACATTACTGTCAGGTTGAAATGCGAAAAAGAGAGATTTCCCTTAACTGAAATTCTGCTTGGCAATGACAAAATCACAAGGATGCACATATTATGTCCATACCGATTTGGACAAGACCTTACCGTATCCTTGCAGTCGCCTTACATATATCCATGCTTAAAATACAAGCGGTGGCGATGCTGTGCGTTATGGCAGGTGAGATGTTGCATTTTATGAGTAAAAAATCGTTTGTAATCCGTCTTATCGGTCAACCATGTCGTCCTCCCCGCCTCATCCTCCTGCTGTGCGTATGTTTCGCACTGCATACGTCGGGTTACTACCCGCTCTCCCCGGCGTACGGTGCTTCCAATGCGTCTAATATGCATTTAAAAGGGGCGTGCCAAATGAGAGAGAGCGAGGGAGAGAGACATGGGTGTAATCATGTATGATACACACTTGCTTGCACTTTGCAAGATCTCGATTGACGATTTAAAGATAGTAATCAATTCATTTTTTATAAAACTATTCAAACAAGTCTAGTCGACGTAGACATTCACAGCCGTGTGATGACTTATTTCACTATTTCGCAACTCACCTAATGTAAGCATGATTTATGGCATTCATAACCATTTATCCGAGTGAAAGAGCAGATTATAATTGCAGATAGCGCCTGCTTTCACCAACAAAATCACTGCTTCTACATTACCTCATCACAAACCCACTCTGCACTAGTTGTGATAACACAACATCCACATACCTAACTCAACAGTAACCAGTGTATCCACTGACATGTGAAGTTGAACCTACTTCTCTCCACTCTGATTTACAAGGGAAATGAGGCGTGCGATGATTTAGTTTTTAGGGCATACGTGATAAGGTTTGTAACAGCCACCTCACATAAAGTTCCCTAATTGCACTTTGTGAAGAGACAAATGCTATCTTGCCGTGAATGCAATATTTCAAGAGACTGATTTATTAATGTTTTATTTCAGACAATGTCTTACAATGGAATTCAATAACTTGGAGCCTTGATGTATTTTAATTTGCTGGATCAGGTATTTGGTAACAGATTATTAGGGTGCTTATTTCAATGTGTTACATTGCTTTAGTCTTTCTATATTGTCCAAAGAAATTAAATATTTGAATGGATCCTTTCCCTTTTTATTTCACAAAGTAGTGTTCATTATATCCAAAGTAATGAACAAACCAGTCTGTATTATCTGCTTGTCTGTCTACCCCAAATTAGGATAGGATTCAAGACAATGCAGTATAGTGTTACGCATCAACCTCCTCCTCACAGGCCATATCATACAAGCACACAGAGACAGCACCTCAGGGACCAGCCTTTGCTAATAAGATTGCCCAGAGAGGGAGAGAGCGCATTTTAAAACTGCCCACCTCTTGAGCTGAACGAACTTGTGCGTTCCCCAATGACAATCATTTCAACACGTCGCCATCTTGCTCATCTTAACCACCCTTGACAGTTTGTCACCTGGAAACCAAAATGACCTTATTCCTTTATGAAACCAAAGGTGGAATTCAAATAGCTTCGTGTTATTGGCTCTAATAAGAAAGCCCTCGCATACAATGCCACCATGTGTGGGTGGGAGTGCTAGGACTTGATGACCAGAATGGACCAGATATGTCCAGAATGGACGATATCTGTATGCGGTTATGAGCTGTAACAATTTCTCATTGTTTCTTTACAAAGAAATGTCCACAAAATAAATAGATGTATATATGAACGATGTCGAATTACTAATAGGGAGAGCTATGTCAGTGCTATATAAAACTGAACGTTACAGCATTATATCATTAGTGTCAACTGTATTGTCATTAACGACACAATAGAAGCAGTTGCTATTGTGTGTTAGCTATGACCTTGACTCAGACGTCCTGTCCAACTCCACACAGCCTCATCCCTTCCCATGAGCGGGTATTTAATTCCCCAGCATCGCTGCAGTGTGCAGGGCTTCCAAGCCATAGGAGGATCCAGTGCTGCGATATTGATCTGATTCTGGGCAGAATGAGAAAATCTGCTGAATGGCACACACCTGCTCACATATCACACCCAGGGAAGGGGCTCGCATTTATATGGGGCATGATGTCAATACCTAGCCAGGACATACACACACAAACATGGCCGCACATGTGTGCACTCAAACACACACACATACGCACACAGACTCACACCTACACGTGCATGACAACACATGCATCTGCACATTCGTGCACACAGATGTTTAAATACGTACATACACACTCATATACAGAAGCAAATAATTAGGGGCTGATTAATGCAAATCAATGATTTTTCATCATGCATTCACTAGGACCCGTCATGCATTCAATATACAAAGAAAAGCTACCCATAAAAGTAATCAGTGTTAAGTCCCCATTAACCTCCAGTGAGTGTTGACCAGGCGACTGAGGGCTTCCCCCCCGGTGGTGGCTGATCTATCTCTCCGGATGCCACGCTTGTGGTTGGGCCATGCATTATTAAAACGCCCTGGTCTTGAAATGGGTACTGCTGCAACTCGCCGGCCAGCGCCTCATGTCCGGGACCAGCCAATGGTAGTGTGTAGACGACGGCATAATGAATTGCATCAGTCAGCAGACAGGCAGGAGGAAGTTGAGAGCGTGTCTTCACTAACCTGCCGCCCACGTTAGGCGCGGTGGGTCTGGATTGATTTGCTGAATGGCAGTCTTGTAATACCCACGTGTGCACGGCTCATTCCATTTCATTCATCCATCACTGTTAATATGGGGGGAGAGCATATGGCTGCCTAGGCGGTGTTAAGATAACCTTGCTGAGTTACGAGTGATAGTTTCACTCAACCTGTCTCGTTCTGAGAAGAGCAACTGACGAGAAAAGATGGAAGTCAGTACATCACAATATCATAATATTACTGTTATAATATAATAATATATTGTTATATAGTCAAAAATGCATCTTAAAAGAACAACGCCCTAGATGTTCTCACTAGACATCCTAGCAGTGAGTCTGTGAGCCTGCCTGCTTCCTCAGTGAGATGACTGTTGACATCCAGTCCTCCCTGGTGTGGCCGTTGCATGGGGTCAGCCCTTAGCTATCTTTGAAGAGATTAAACCCCCCCACGGAGGCCACTGATTGATTTACCAGTTTCTAGGCCTCTCTGGACTCCATGAATTCTGCTTGCACGTGCTGTTTGTACTACTGTAATGTCCCGGTTGCATTTGCTTATCTGATTTATGTGTTCAAATGACCAAGGTTTGTCATATCCAATTTGCATGTAAATGTATTTTTGATTCATGCATTTCACTCATGCACGAGGACATTAATAGAAAATGTAAACACACACATACACACACACATATACACACACACACACACACACACACATGCACACAAATGAGCAGACTGATTACTTTTGCAACATGATGAACTTATCAGTTGACAAGGACAGGGAATCTGGGCTCACCATGGATCTGGTGGATTTCAGTCTTTAAAATACACAACAGATTTGAGTGAGGATTAATCTCATCCAGAGAGAAACTTGGGATAAAATGGAGAGGCTTCATTTCTTTCTGTTCATCATACTTTAAAGACGACATGCCTGAAGTTCAGTCATGTATGTTTTTTTTTTAAATAATACACAGCCACATCAGAACCCCATGACTATTACTCCACTTGTTGATGACATTTGCTATTATCTATGGAAGGTCATCATCATGCAGTATGTTTGTTTTATAAAGTTCCAGAAAATTTGAACTGCGTTGTAAACTATGCTGCCTTTTGCCAATTTCATGTTTAATTCACAACCTCTCCTGGCTTTTGGTAGGGTGGAGAGAGAAGTCGTGACAGGCTAACAAGAAAAAAGCGTTCTTAAGAGCCCTCGGGTCTTGTAAAGCAGTAACTCCTAAAAGCGGAGCTCCCCATTCCAAGCAGCTATCTCAGCCCCATTTTGCATCATGTTTTTTTTTTCCTGACAGTGGCAAGGTACTCGACAAAGAGTCTAGAGGTGGGGTGCACACTGCATGTCACGCTGACTCTCCCCCTGCCTTTGTGACTCACTGCTGGTTACATAAGAGGCCTGAAAGCGGCGGTGTATGAACACGCTCAGGCCCAGGATCATAAGGGGCTCTTAAAAAAATCACCCCATAAAATAAAAAAAATTAAAAATAAGCCCAGAGATACTGTATGCTGCTCCAACGAGCAATATTAAAGATATGGAAAAAATCCCTAATGAGAAGACGCCACAAAATGTCACGGTGGTGCACAGTGGGGACGGCTGTGGAGTTAAACCAGGCAGAAGAGTTTTTTGGAGAGAATTTATAGGGATTTTCACACTTAAATAAACACAAGCTAAGATGCCAATTAATTTTCTTAAAAATGCACCACAACCCCTGCCTCTTTCGCATCCAAAACTCATCAAGACTGAGCTACCATTTTGTGAACAGACATGTAGAGGGGGATGCCAGTGAGTTGTGGTTCGCTCTGTGCTTGGTCAGTATTTTAAATCAGTGAGATCACCCCACAGGCCAATTGAAAACGCTCATGACCTACCTGGCACCATAGCAAATCTTGGGGGCTATCACCAAAAACTCACAGATCCAGAACCCATGCTGGCTCCACCATTCATATCCAATAATGGCACTGTCTGCCAACTGACGTATCCTGTGTGCATGTCAATGGCAGTGCTTCTGGGCTCCGATACAAATAGTACCCAGAGGCGAGGGGGCTGTGTGGAAAGAAGGCCAGTTCAGAGCGGATTATGGCTAAACTGGACCGGAGGGAAGTCTGGGACTTGAACAGAGTGGCAGATTTTAGTCCCTTGAAGCGAGCAAGCTGGACGGTTGAGCCACAGATGTTGGATGAGCCGCTCTGTGTTCTTTAATCATTTGCACTTGAAAGAATTACTTGCAGGCTTTTTAATGGTAACGTCAAAATGGCTAGAGCTCTGTGCTTTTCACAGTTAATCATTGCAAACTAGCGCAACATAAAAGGCTACTTTTTGGGACTGATAACGTTGTTAATCCTCTTCCCCCTCACTGTTTCTGTTCGCTTCTCTGCTGACCAGGAAAACTGTATCAAACAAAATCACTCAGAAGATCAACTACTCCTGTCCTCTCCTCCTCTCCCCTTCTGGTGAGATCACCCTTACTTACTGGCCGCACTCTAGGGCCATTGACTACGGGATTTCCTAGAGAATGTGTTCAGCATGTAAACATCCACTGGTCCTCTTGAGCCCCTGCACACTAGAGGTTTTAAAGCTGCAATTCCAGCTTAAGGTCGGGACCTGCTCCCAATAGTCACCGATTATCTCCTTTCACTATGGTCCAGATTTATTTTCATGATAGCTACAATACACACAAGAGTGTGCTAGATTCCTTGGTTATAGAAAAAACAACACAGGCTCATCTTTTTTACTGTCATCTGTTTTACTTTTAGATCTTTAGTTTAGTGTAAATTATAGGCAATATTATTTTAAATAAATGAATGGATATTTTCAGGATCAAGGCAGGGTCAAAGCTTAGGGATGTCAATGACCCTCTGCTGAAGATGGGGAGTGGTCAGTCTTGGTGCTTTTGACACAATTGTCCATGCATTATTAATTAATGTAGAGAAAAGACAGTGGTTTGGTACATCTGTAAAAATCCTTAAGTGAGTCTCAATGGTCAATACACATTTTTTTTATTTTTCAGTCAATTTTGAAGATGTTTCCTGATGAAAGATTACACGAGGTGTACCCCCAAGGCTCTATACTTGGTCCTGTGTTATTGTCTGTCATTTTTCTACCAATACCACATTAACAGCTCCTCCCCCTGACCACATAAACAGTTCCTTCATGACACTCAGCTGATAAACCTGCTGAAGTTTTTATAGCCTGCTCAAAATCCAAATACAGCGACTATTGACGTGTAATCAAAAGCATTATGTTTACTTCAGTGAAACTACCTGCCATAGAAGACCAAGCATTTGCACAACCTTAAACAAATCTGAACTAAAAAACACATTGCCATATGCTTGCGTTTCAGAGAAATCTTGGATACTGATCAAATGTATAATGCTTTGGATAACGACTGCTAAATAGCTAAATGTAAATGTAATGTGGCATTACACTGATGCTGTCCACCAGTGAAATAGTGCTGCATTGCAGGGTGCCTGCAGCAGCTGGCAATTACCAAACCGGGCGAGGAAGTTTTGTCATCGGCTCCTGTTCTGACAGCCACGTAAAGAGCTCAGGCACAGAGAGAGCTGGGGAGATTGCAATAGGAGATCCCCGATAAGCTCTCACCTTTCCAGACGGAAATAAAAAAAAACACAAAGCAAACTGTGCTGCCGGAAACCGTTGTGAAAACAAATATTTGATAAACGTACAATGTACCCAGCAGGAGCCTGCTGGCCCGGTTTCAGGTGTCCCTTGCTCTCATGGCCTGGGGTGGGATGTGTGTGTGTGTGTGTGTGTGTGTGTGTGTGTGTGTGTGTGTGTGTGTGTGTGTGTGTGTGTGTGTGTGTGTGTGTGTGTGTAATGTCTTACATTCACTGGGGGATAGAGACAAATGGGCATCAGTCCAGTGGTGTGGTCATGAGGCAGCCAAATGCAGGAAGCGAGTGCGCATGTCCAGCCCCTGCACAGAGCAAGGAAATTGAGTTCTTTTAGCCCTACTTAACACACATGGCCAAGTTCAAC
>NC_137909.1:25333841-25341341 GCF_963457725.1 Sprattus sprattus
GCTATATCTGGATCTATCCGCGAGAGTGATGAGTTCATCGGTGGCATTCTCCAGCGAGGGCACGTGGCATTTGTTGACCTCCAACGGCTTCATCTGCTGTAGCTTTGGTAAGTGATGACTCACCAAAGTCATTGACAGTTGGGTGCTAATATGTCAGCCTAAACTGGAATCATTTCCACCGCAGGCCACGGTCAACTGCAAATGAGACACTTTTCCCAGTGAGCACACATAAATAAATAAATAAATAAATACGAATAAATACATCAAAGTGTTAGTAAGCCAAATATTACCAGTCTATGAGGAATGCATTAATAGTGTCTGTATACAGTGGACTAATCCCCCTCCAAGGCCAACTGCTGGTGTAATAATTGAGTTCTGCCCGAGGCAGATAGCAACTGTGAAGGTTACACTTGAAACGAAGCAGGCAGATGAGGGAAACAAAGCCGTGACAGAGCCGCATTTCCCACCCTACTACTCCCAGCGTCTGAAACCTGCCTCCATCTCTCCATGGTCGATTTAATTGCCCTCGTGTCCTTGTGTGTTGTGTGGACTCGGGGCACTTCATGTTGCGGTTTCAGTTTGGGAGATGGGGCAGCCCTCTCAGGCACATGTTCTGGGTTTTTGCCCGTCCACTTCAGGCGCTAGGAGTCAGGATGGGTGATTCTGTTACATCACATGGGCCCGCAGAGAGAGCCTCAAGGCATTAAGCTGCTGTTGCTGTCACAGGGGAGAGGCATTGCGTAACACATTACGCACCACCCGGGCACCATGCCAGGCACTCAGAAAGCATATTTAAAATAATAAAGAAGCAACGTTCATTCATACCAGTCCGCTGGTTAATATCTCGTCTGTTGGACCTCGGCCCGGCGATGTGATTGGCCCGGAGCCTGGATGAGGTCACACTCTGCTTTGAAGAGGGATAGCGAGACTCTGATCAAGTTCACGGTCAAATGTTTACGTTTATGGAAGGACAACTTAAGAACCGCTAGAACTGTGTTGTTCATTAAGCTGTCTCCATCTGTGTTCCTGGCAGTCACCTGCGACCAGACAGTCTGCAACTACATAATATCACGACAGAATGACCATATTCACAGGATAAATTAGCATTGGCAGATTTTGCCACAATTGTATTCTGTGACAGGAGAATGTGTACACACACACACCCCTTCTGGATATACATCTATCTCAAATTGTGTGAGTGCAAGTCATTCTGTGAAATAGGCCTATGCTTCCTTTTATCAGCACTGCTCGACTATTGCATAACAGTCCTGTGGGAATGGTATTTCAAAGAAGTCAAAAGCATTACAAGAGACAGGGCATTCCTTCACCACATCAGCATTCATGCCTCTCGTCAGCTCTTGATTGGCTACCTTGGCTGCCTATCAGGATGCAATCTGTTTCCCAGGCAACGGCCATTGGCAGCCAATCATATGGCGCCGTGAGGAAATTGCAGAACCTCTGGCCGATGGAGAGTAATAAATTCCATTTTACCGAAAGATGGTGTACATGTCGGTCAGTTAAGATTTTATAGGTTTTCAGGATCATGCTTGCGACTCCTCTTAGTGAGGTACTGTACCCAGTAGTGCAGTCAACTGAGGTCATTCATGAATATCATTTAGACTGCTCTTCACATCTCACTGGGTATATATTTGTCCTCCCTTAATATGATGCTTTTTGCTGCAGCAAGTCAGGTTGACCTTGAAATCCATAGAATGAATAGCCTACAACTTGAATTTCTGAAGAATCATTTACCTTATAGGTACATTTTAAACAAAAAGACAAATATTTGTAAAAGCATATACCAGTTTTGGAACAAATCTCTACTCCCTGGACATATGAGTAGGCCTACATATTCCAGCCTCTCAAAATGATGTCTTGACTGCTATGTGACTGTAGAAGGAAGAAGTTAAAAATATACTATATATTCTCTGCGCGATTCCTATGACCTACAAACCTGATTCAATTAAGGTCAACCTAATGAAGGAAAGACATAGGCAGCATGCTAGTGACAAGATGAAATGCGGAATCCTCACCAGGATATCTGATGAATAAAGCAGGTGGTTCCAGTAGGCCTGCGTGCGTGCGTGCGTGCGTTTGTGTGTGTGCGTGCGCAGTCTAATTACCTGAGGATATCTCTTCTATTAAATATTGATTGCCATTACAGGATCTCAGCAGAAGCGCTCTACGTAAAGGAGCACTTCAAGAGCTGCCAGCTAGCACCTGTGTGCATGTCCACATGCTTCAAGTGCTCCTTTGATTTGTATAATGACGCGTAAAAATTACAGCGCAAATCTTCACGGTCATAATGACTTTGCTGCTGACAGTCACACCGCCTGTCGACGTCTAGCAGGAGTTTAATGTTCATGTGAGAATGCTGTGTGTCAGGAGGCAGGAGTGGGTGAATGATGCATAGGGAGTCAGTCCACATATCTACGTCAAGCATTGTCTTTTGTTTTTTGTGTGTGCAAATGATGCTTTCGTGTGATTGCTTAGATTCTAACGTAATGATTTCCCCCTGTGGCGCTGAGACGATCGATTGAAGCCAAATGAGGCGTCACAGTTCAGTAGGAAACATCTTGCTGCGTCCAACACCCCCCTGTGGCCGAAAAGGGTAAGGACAGGTCATTGCATATGATTTTTCAGCTTTGCTGAGGAGTTGAACAGATTGAGTTTGGTGTACTAGGCTCTGTATTGTCTAACTCTGCTGAAACATGTTGCATGGCTTCACACTAATACTTTAGTTTGTAAGGTGAAGTACGAAATTACTCCGACAGTGTTCTACTCTAGATAAATCATGTATTGAAGATGATGACACTGGTAAGGGAGAAAAGATGTTTGAATTTATTCAAACAGTTTGAACACACCGTCACAGACCCATGATGGGAAGATGGAGGTATACCAAAGAATGTCAAAATAAAATATTTCTTTGCAATCAAATGTTATTACTTCACACAAACAGTCACATTGGTCTGAGAGATGGTGTAGAATGAGTACACATTATTAAATTCATCTGTGATTTAAATTAAATTAAGCACAAGGGGGAAATAAACTGAAAACATTGCACAATTGTGTTTTAAAAATCTGTCATCCTGAACTCTTTCGCTCAAACACACATAACAGGTTTTATACATCTTCTCTAAACTTTTTCTAAATCAACTGGTACCGGCTCTCCCTTATAATCTCACCCACAGAGATGGCTTTCCAGGAGAGAGTGCGTCACAGCTGTGGTCTCCAGGACACCCTCTCACCCTGTGGTCAAAAGGGACAACAAGAGAGACACAGCACCAAAGTCAGCCATGTTCTTCAGGCTTCATGTTGATGTTTGGAGCTCAGGAGGTAAGAGACAGCATCCACACTGGCTTCATGTTTGTTGTCTGGAGTTCAGGAGGTAAGGGACAGCTCCTACACTGTCCTCATGTTGATGTTGGGACAGCTCCCACACTGCCATCATGTTGATGTCTGGAGCTCAGGGACAGCATCCACACTGCCATCATGTTGATGTCTGGAGCTCAGGGACAGCATCCACACTGCCATCATGTTGATGTCTGGAGCTCAGGGACAGCATCCACACTGCCATCATGTTGATGTCTGGAGCTCAGGGGGTAGGGGACAGCATCCACACTGGCTTTTTGCAGGGCAGCACTGGAGATACCTGAACCCCGCGCGAGAGATATGGGGCTCATGGCCGCCCCCCAGCTTGTCCCGGCTTGTTTGTTGGTAAAAAAAAAAGCTTGAAAGTGCAATCTTATTCCTTCACCTTTGAGTCCAGTTTGAGGCCTTATGTGCCGCGAGGAACGCAAGAGACTAGAACTTTGAGTCCAGTTGGGGCTGTATGGGTGCAAGCTGCCACGGAGAGGCCACAGCCCTTATGAGGAGACAGGGGCTCTATCTGGGATGGGCCAGGCTCAGAAGACTGGCCCACAGACGCCAGAGTCAAGACAGGCCAACAGACGCCAGAGTCAAGACTGGCCAACAGACGCCAGAGTCAAGACTGGCCAACAGACGCCAGAGTCAAGACTGGCCAACAGACGCCAGAGTCAAGACTGGCCAACAGACGCCAGAGTCAAGACTGGCCAACAGACGCCAGAGTCAAGTTTGTTCAGCGGGGCCGGGGGAACTTGGACATGTGGTGGTTTAACACTTCAGCAGGCAAACTGCAGACAAAAGGGAATATGAAAACAAGAAATAAACAAAAGTTTAAACACTGAGAAAAGAAAAAAACAACACCAACAAAAAGGGGCTCTCAAAGAACAAACAAGACGTCCCGTCTAATAGTAGCAGTAGGGCTGGGCGGATGTTCCAGAAGGTTTGAGATCGTGTCTCTATTTCTTTTACTTCCTCACAGTGAGCATGCAGAAACCATCCGCTGAATTGTGGCTTCAGTCTACAGGTCCTGATAAAAATGCACAGCAGTCTTAAAGGACACACACAAACATAAACACACACACAAACACAAACACACAAACACACACTTTACATACTCAGTCATTCCACACAGAAGTCCACCAACAACAACACCACCACCAACACTCAACCCCACCCAACAAGGGTAGCTGAGAAAGACTCTATCTTGCACAGAGGAACAGATAGAGGCAGATAGCCACTTCACCTTCTGCCATAAAATAAAACAAAACAGAGCTTCTCCTCCATGTCCTTGGGTGGCTCTCTAGGGTTGGTGGAGTGGCACAGGGTCAGAGCGGGTTAACCTCGCTCCACTCTGTTAAGCACTGATGAGGGAACCATTCCAAAACCACCATCCCAGCAAATCTTTCCCAGCCCAGGCAGACGCGTGAGAACAGAAACACAGCTGTGGGCCTTCTGGATCAGGAAAGGAGAGAGACACCAAAATGGCAGGTGGTGTGTGTGCCGGAAGGAAACCGGGGGTGTTTTTGGTGGTCATTTCCTATACACGGATTAAAAATAGCCTTCAGTATGAGGAAAAGGGGTAAAAGAGAAAGAGAGAGAGACAAGGAAAGAGGAGACAGAGTGAAAAAAAAAAAACTGCAAAAAAAAGAAGGGAGAGAGAGAGGTCACCTGGGGAGACCTCCTTGTTCAGACAGGCGGTGCAAAGGTGTTCACAAATATCTGTGCATATCATTTGAATTCATGAATAAATCACTGTGTAAACTCGTACAATATCCCAAAATATTTCTCCACACATCAAAATAGACAAAATAAATAAATATGAAATGGTAGAAATGTGTGTATTCAAAATAGGATATGGATTTCAACATATTCCAACATTTCATTTTCTTCATAAATATATTCTTTTTTTTTCTCCATGGCATGGATGACCAATTCTAGAACGCTCTAAAAGCGGTAACAATCACACGTCCAGCTGGCCAGCTTATCCAGACTCATTTCACCATAAATTAGTCTGGATAACAGAATGAGAAACGCTGACCAGCTTCAGGCTCTCCGTTGTCAGAGGCCAGCATTAATCAACCAAGCTGAAACTTGCCGGAAGCAGTAAGGTAAAATGGGTGAATTGGGTAAGAGAATTAGCATTTAGCATGTCTAAAAGTGCTAACTCTCAGCTTTTCTCCACGGAGGACGGAAAAAATATGGGCACAAATGATGCTAGTAGTGACACCACGCTAGCTCGCATTCTAACTGCCGCCAAGTCGATCATCGGCTTCTACGAATGTAAACAAAAGTGTTTCCAGCTTCACTCTACTAAACTGTTATTTTGTTCTGCTACCAGGTGATGTTTAAAAACGTTTAAAATATCTAAATGAGCCAACGTCATGGAAATCACAGAGATCAGAATGGCTACTGTACCTATTTAGCTGAGCTTGGCTGCTATTTTTGCTCTAAGCTACGATCAGCACTCTTGCGTAGAGCACCGTTTCAGAAAGGCTTCGGTCATGATGGTGTACGAGTTAGGCTTTAGTTAAGGCATCTGATCGATGGAAGGAATGCAAGAAGAAGAAAACAAATCTACGCAATTAAATAGCGGGTCGCCATTGGAGAGGTTTGTTTCATCATGTGCTTCATGCATATTTACTTGTCTGTACAAAGCCTAAGGGAGGAAGACGACTAACGTTAGCTGGACAAAATACTCAGCAGAGATTTCGGTGTGCGTGCAGGTGGCACACTGTGTACCTTCTGTTAGGCAAGTTAACTGTAAAAAAAAAAATATTATTTGAAGCTGAAGCATGAGGCTGAAGTTGGTGTGCTTTAACTAAATGCAAACTTGGAGGTTGAATCACTAATGGAGATCTAATTTGCCTTTTTCGTTCGGAAATTGGGACTGGTTAAATCATATGTGGGTAGGATTTACTAATGAGAAGATTGGTTCAAATTGATATCAAGATTACGGGCCCGAGGCTATAGGCGATGTGATGAAGGAGAGACATGGACATTATTGACTCGAAAACAATAATCAAAAATGTAGGCACCACAAAATCAGGTAAGGTAAAATGAATCTGACGCAATGAGAGTCCAACAGATGGGCCATGACCACACCGCTGATGCAAAAACAAAGACAAAACCCTGATTGGACACTTGAGAGTTCTAGATCTCCTCATAGTCTCCGCCCCCGCTCCTGTCTGGCCCGTCCCCTCCGGCCAGGAAGGACTCCAGGTCGTCCACGTTGGACGTCTTCTTGGTCTTTGACTTCTTCTTCTTCTTCTCCTTCTCTTTCTCCTTCTCCTTCTCGTCACCCGTTCCGGAGTCCTCCTTCTCTTTCTTCTTGTGTTTGTGTCGTTTCTTGCTGCTCTTCTCCTCCTCCTAAGGACAGAAAGGGAGAGGGGGGAGAGGGGGGGGGGAGGTATGCTTTGAAGTTTAGTTTTGGATGAGAGTGTCACTTAAAACAGTGCCAGGCATGAATATGAACCGAGGAGCGATCTAAAGGAAGGCTTTATGCCAAATGCCTGAGGAAGATAAGAGAGAGAGAAGGAGAGACCGACAGAGGAGGAGAAGGAGAGAGAGAAGGAGAGACATACAGAGGAGGAGAAGGAGGGGGAGAGGGAGATACAGTCAGAGGAGGAGAAGGAGGGGGAGAAGGAAAGAGAGAAGGAGGGAGAGAAGGAGAGACAGATGAGCAGGAAAGAGTCTACACTGAGCCCGTCAGCTCTGGGACACACACGCTTGCGATGAGTAAACTGAGATGCGTGGGCTTATGTGTTTTTTTTTCTTCTCCTCCTCCTACCTACCTCTTTGCTCTTCTTCTTCTTTTTCTTCTTCTCTTTTGTGGAGTGTCTGCTTTCGTTGTCTGAGGAGAGAAAAGACAGCATCTGTGAGCACACCACCCCCTTCATTTATTTTTCAAAGATGCTCGCTCTCTACACAGCCCACACAGTGCTGGCTGAATGGACTGACTGACAGATCCAGTGATTGAGTGAGTGAGTGAGTAATTGATTGATTGAGTGATTGATTGATTGACAAATGGTTTTGCAGACCTTCCTGGTCCTCGCTGCTGTCTTTGCTCTTGGACGGTGTCTCGTTGAAACCCAGGCCGAACAGGTCAATGTCACTGGTCTGGCCCTTGAAGGACGG
>NC_137909.1:25346341-25366341 GCF_963457725.1 Sprattus sprattus
AACAAAGCAATGTGATGTCTTGATCTGTTCCTCTCCCTCACAGACTGCCAATGAGTGGTGAGCGTACCACCGCAAAGATGGATGCTGCCGCATCATTCAGGTGGGTGGGACACGGTGTTGGTTGTGGTGACACAAGTATGTAAATGCTTTGTATGGCAAGTACTGTTTCCTACGTATATGAAGTCCTTTGAGTGTAAATCAGTCATTCATTTTCTTTAACACAAAACAACGTGAGGTCTTGATCCTTCAGGCCAACCCAATTATCACACACTGACGATGGCTTAAGGCCGAAACGCGTCTGTGGAAATAAACTGGTCTTAATATTAATGAGAAAAGCTTGAGAGTGCGGTTTTATTCTACTCAGGGTTAACATTCTTTTACTCGCACCCGAAAACGCATTTATATTTTTTTGAAGTAGAGCGCGCCTATCCCTACCAACCCAATTATCTGCCACTGCCCAGACTGAAACAGCACATACTTACCTACAAACAGCTGTCAAGATGGAGTCCATACCTACATTTCATCCTTACATTATCCCCCCTTGCAGCATTGACATGTGACTAGGCTGGTGCGCCGTAGAAGAAGGTCGGACTGACAATGGCTCCGCATGCACTACGCAGCTTTATGTTTATGAGCTATATGTTGTAATTTAAATTGTTTTATGTTAATGTTACAGGTTTTATGTTTTTTTTTTTGGTATATGTTGTCTGTATGACGTCTACTGCGTAGATGATGATGCTGGCCAAGTCGTAAGAATTTTGCTGTGCTGAAGCAATTTTGTACATGCAACAATAAACACACTTTGACTTTGACTCACCTGGTCTGTCTGGGGTCTGTTCTGCCGAGCCCCCAAACAGGCGGGACATGAAGCCTCGTTTCTGGGCGGGAGCCCCGGCCGCAGCAGCAGCACTGGAGGGGGATTGGGCGACCGCTGGAGGAGGCTCTGCAGGCCGTGCTGGAGGTGGCGGTGCCGTCGTCTGCGCGTGAGGGGCAGGCTGAGCCACCGGCCGCAGGGGGGCGTGGGGTGCTGCTGGGTGGGGCACTGGGATGGGCTGCGTCTGGGGAGGGAGGGGAGCCTGAGGGGTGCCGGGGCTGGGGATGCTGGGGGACGCGCCGCCCGGGGGCACCACCGGGGACTGGGAGCCTGACGACGGGCTCTGGCCGTTGGAGGGGCCCGGGGAGTTGAAGCCCTTACCACGAGTCTCCATCATATCCATAAATCTGCAGCGGGAGCAGCAGATGGTTGATAAAGCAGAAAAACAGAAAACAGCTGCTTCATTACACAGGATGCCCGCCAGTAACTGAGTGAGTGTGAGGGCGCACCACATGCATGCTCTTGGAGCTATGAAGGTGAGATCTGGACATTTGGTATGAGTAAGTGTGTGATGTGACTGAGTATGTGAGTGTGTGTGTATGTGTCACTGAGTGCGTACGTATGTAAATAAGCATGCAAGAGATACTATGACTCACATTTCATAGTTCTGATCCTCGGTCTCCTGTTGGACGTTGAGCTCCTCCAGAGTGGCGTCAATATCAAGTTGGTTTGTCTCCAGCTGCCTCAGGAGTGTCTCTCTCTGTAGGGACGCAGACACACAACATTATTCATTATATTAATATTATACCTAATCACTTAAATTCTGAGACAGATTCCAGAGTAATCAAAGCATCTAAAATGCTAAAACTTCAGTCGATAGTTTTCTGAGCCTCAACTAAAAGCAGAGTTTTTTATAACTGAATTCCCAGTAGGGTCAACCTCTTGCTGTCAACATCGGGAAATACGGCTCTGCCCACTCCAGTCACAACACTGTTGGCCTCCGCCCAGACTGGCTCACTTCCTCCTTGTTTCCTCCGAGTGCCCTACTGAGTGCCCTACTGAAGGGCACGGCTGAGTGTAGCCCCCTGCAGTGCCAACCAGCGCTAACTTTAGGTGCCCATTATAATGGCACGCCAGCTTGGGCTCTGGGCTTGTGCCACTTAATGCCACTTCTTCCTCACACCTACATTTTATCTTTCCACGGGCACCTACTCACTGAGTGTAGGGACATAAAAAAAAGCATTTCACATTCAAGAAAAAGCCCCCCTAAACACCCTTCTAAAAAATGGAAATTTTCCTACCAAACATCATAGAAAATGTCTTCAGTGACTACAATATGTCTTTGCCAATACTTTACCATATGTCTCTTTAAAATGGACACAAAGATTAACTATGGTTGTTTTTCTTTTTTCTTTTTTTATGGCCAGTTGAGTCATGATCACTGCAATAAAAAAACAACTGAAGGCTTTAATTGAAAAAAAAAACACAACCACACGAGGGCCATCAATATTTCAGAACAATCAATACCGAAGCAAACGCCTGCCAGGAGTCCATGATAAACAGTTCCAAGAGTGCATATCCAGTCAGTGTGTGTGCAGCAGAGGCTCTGCATATTTAAACCCTCTCTCCACTAGGCACAGCACTGTACTCCAGTGCTCTCTCTCTCTCTCTCACCCTCTTTCTCTTTCTCTCTCTCTCCCTCTTTCTCTCAGAGTCCCAGAATAGCCCGGTGCTTGAGCTGCGGGCCCAGCGACTGAGCTTCATGCCACTGCTTCGTACTCACCTCTGTGGGACGCAGGCTTTGCTTTCATCACCTTACTAATTCATGGAGTCAGCAAGTTAGCAGACACTCCGAAAGATAATACGACGCTCCGCAGCACCACCTGACCTCTAAGGTTCGCAAATCCTGTTCGTATGGCACACAATAACGAGCGGGGCGGCTGGTGCCCGTTCCATCCGGTGCAGGGCGGATTGATGGGGCTGCGTTGTGGGGAGAGGCCATGAGGTCGGGGAATAATTTATGGGAGGGGGGATGCAGTGGCCAAAGGAGCTTGGGAATAAGTCATGCACGGGCCGAACGCAATAGTGTGTTTCTGCCGGCCATGACATGAAACAAATACACCAAGGCCTTACTTCCAGGAAAGTGAAGCGGACATCACGAGACAAGCACATACAGGGCAACAATGGGACGGAGGTGTTCTAGACTCAGGAATTCAGGAATTACTGATATACAGGCTTACTGCATAGTCTACATGACAGGAGTCTAAAAAGTGGAGGCTATATCTTATCCTGAGACATTTCCAGACAGATTTCATGAAGAGACAATACATAGATTTATGTTTACATTTTTTTGTATTGATTTTTGTAGATGTGTTTTGATAGTATATGCTAATTCATTTTGATGGTACATGGTCATGTGAGGGGGAGATAAACACGTCATTCCAACTAGTTGAGTAGTTAAGTGGTCAAAGGGACAAAACACTGCTAAAATGTAAGCTTTACAACATCAACTAACATATTGCTGAACTGTATCAGTTAGCAAACAAGCTAGATTTGCTCAGTTGTGTTGCTGTTGGTGTTTGCATGGCAAGGCTGTTAGCCTTTAAGTTCCCTCTTTTTCGACTAAAATTCCTCACTGCTGCTATCACTTCACTAAAACTAAAAGATTTTTTCTTTTTTGTGGGACCCAACCCAACATTTGAGCCGTCCGCCCCCCCCACACACGGCACAAGCACGCCCTCTGACCTGTAGCTGCAGGAAGGGGATATTGAAGAAGCGGTGCAGGTACTTCAGCCCGAAGCCGTTCTTCATGGAGGACTCTGCGTAGTGGACGTACGAGGAGCCCCGGGGCCTGCAGAGAGGAGGACACGACACACACACTGTGTGAGTGATGCTTCTCATGGCCGCCAGTGTCACCGCTGATGAAGATGAACAGGAGATGCTGTCCGCTCATACAGCTCAAGTGATTATTCATGCCCTCTGTCATGACCGAGAAGACCCCATCACTGCCTTTGGCTAACTGCTTGCTTTATAGGGGTTCAGGCCTTGGGCTCTGTAAAAGGCTGAGTTAATGCCGCCATATAAATGCATTTAATTGTCAAATTCAATCTACATGACAGGAGTCTAAAAGGTGGAGGTTATATCTTTTCCGGAAACCTTTCCTGAATGGTTTCCTGAATGGTTAGACTCCTGTCATGTAGAAGTCTGTAAAGACGTAAATAAATAAATAAATAAAATAAAAATAAAAAAATTAAAAAATTGTCAAATTCAGAGAGGCATTTCTAGAATACGCATACATATCTTGGAATGGCTATCAGAGATGTTCACAGTCCGGGGGTGCCTGGACTGGACCTGGCCATCCGTACCTGTTGAGGTTGGAGATGAATTCTCGCGTGTCGTCGGGCAGGATGACCCGGTGCTCGCCCATGTCGCGCTGGTTGCCTAGCACGCACACGGGCACATGCATGGGCACCTTGGGCAGCTCTCTCATGATGTAATTGAAAGTCCTGCAGAGAATGACAACACATTTACCAACATTTTTATTCTGACCAGCTTGGATGACAAGAAGATCACACCTTCAACGTTAGCCAGTTTTAGATGCAGTTAGTGACTGATGGAGAGCTAATGGGTGCTAAATCTTAACCTCTTTCTGGGAAAAAAATAAAAATTATTTAGAAACTACTTCAGCAGAAAATTGCTTCCCAGCTGTGGAAAGCGAGCTGAGGGTGAAAACTCTTTGTGGCTGACCCAGGCCTGTCCTCAGTAATTTGCTACTTAATGGGTTAATGGGGATCTTTTACGGGATCAGCTACATGAGCTGTCTTCCAGCCTGGATCTCTCTCTAAGACCTCATCGGAGGCAAAGCACAAGAGGTACAAACACAAGTCCATCTGTTTGTTGACATGATATCTGTTTGTTTAGACATCAAAACAATAGACATCATTGACAATGAACTAAATAACTATGATGGGTTATACAGTATATTTTCCACAGGCTAACAATGAACCTATAGAGAACATTAAGCCAAATTTGACTAATGTGCAAACAACGTGGATAAAATAAAAATAAAAAAGAAGGAAGAAATAATCCTTCTCTCCAAACCATGTGTGTGTATTTATTTTTTCTCTCCCAACAAGCGACAGAGAGGCCATGGCGCCGCCGTGTCGACCTAGCTGCAACCCAATGCCAGATACAGAGACCGATAGAGACACAGGAGTAGACAGTAAGTGGATGCTCACCACTGCTTTGTGATGTCGAACATCATGATCACCCCGTTACAGTTCTTATAAACATCCAGGAACTCTGCATCCAGAGCCATCTCCGACTCCGACTGACGACAAAACACAAGTACAGGGAAAAGTAAATTCACGAAGCATTAAATGCAGAGAATAAATCGTAACCGTACACTGGCTTAGCTAACACTTTAATATGGCTGACTTTAGAATATAAAGTAGAAATTGCTGCGTCTCATCCACAGAACAGAATTGACATTTGTTATGGCAGTTATGACAGACGCTTTGGGCTTGAACAAAGGGTCTTTTCCATCTCTGACTTGTTCTCCACACTAGGCAGACCCATTAGGATTGGAGACGGCCTCTGAGTGCAGTCTTTACCTCCTGAGGCTCGTTCTCCAATTTCAGGTTGTCTCCTCGCTTTTTGCCTTTCCCCGCAGTAGTTGGAAAAAAACACAAACAAGCAAATAAATAAACAAAACAAATACAGATATTACAAATCACTGAAGAGGAAAAGCAATTACAGAGGACTAACACATATTTCTAATGCAGTCGGACAGGAGAAGAATAAAACATTTCAGTATACAATTTAATAGTCTTTGTTCTGTACTCAGTTTAAATTCACACAAGTAATTTCACAGCTGCAGAGTGGGTGGATGATTTTCTAGTTCACATTTCATATCATTCACACATAATGTGCTGCTGTTTTACAGTTATTTAAGAGCATTAGTTTTAGTTATCTGTTATCCGATTTGTTTGTCATGGGTGTTGTGGGGTGGAGCTGGGGCTGTAAACACAATTTGCCCCAGGGGAACAACAAAGTTCTAACTTAATCATGCACTTTGGCAATAATATTTTATTTTTCAACCAGTATGATTTCCAAAAATGAGAACAAATTATGACTCAGTGTAGCAATATGCAAGAAAACGGGCGTATACGATATAAATCACAGAAAATGCATCAACCACTCCCGCCTTCAAGGAATCTCTGCCAAGTCCTGCTATTGGGCTCTGCCTTAGAGAAACAGATATCAGAGCAGAGCCATGTCTAAAGCCATGTCTCTGGAGGAAGTAACCAGCAGGAAAGGGAGAGAGGGTCACACAAGCACCACAAACACAGGCTGCCTACAGTTCCACCACTACTGGGCCACCCACTCTCACCTAATCCCTCAGGGACAGACAGCTTCTGACCTGAAGGAACCACAGGAGGGGGAGCAAGAATACTGTTAGAAGCAAAGTACAAAATGGCTGCTGTTCTTCACTAACACTGCTCATCAGCACTAAGGGCATCTACCAGCACTGATTTACAAGCTCATTATGTAACCAGGTAACCATTTCATCAGTGACTCCTGCACCCCAATCAATTGAGTCCTCTCATGTTGACCAGCTCCATGTGGGGAAACACTTGACTCATGTCTTTGCCTCTGTCAAAATGTAACTCGTGCCGTTTGTTTGTTTCACCAAATAGCACCTGAAGCCGGTGTTTTATTAAAGCCCACGCAGTTTCCCCCAGAGGATCACCCCCCAAAACTCACCTTTGTCCACTACGTCCCACACCTCAACCTTCACCACATCGTCTGTAGCTGAGGACGGAGAGACACACAATCATCAAGTCTCCATTCAAAATCAGCAGAAAAAACACACAATTACACTAAATACTCTAGGAACATCACAGCTTTTTACACATTTCAACTACTCAGCAATTTCACAGATAAAACAATAACAATAATTGAGTATGTCATCAAATGTGCAAAACACGCTCAAATATGTGAGGAATGAATACACTGACAATATACAATATATTTTAATACATTAAATGACATTTTAAGATCATTTTTATAGTCATCTATACTGTACCTAAAGTAAATACCACCATAACCTAAGGGAAGGGCCTATTCTGTCAGATGCCCCAGTGCTGAGTCACCTAGTAAAGGACATTTGTTGACAGAAAGTGTTTCCCCTCCAGCAGGAACCACTTCGTTTTTTTCCCCAGCTGCAGTTAATGGGAAACTGAGGGAGAGAGGGCTCCGTCTGCTGGCACTGGGCCAGACACACACCTTGCATGGTTGAAGTGCTTGGCGGGGGGGGGAGCGAACAATGGCCATTAGCTACTATTTAACGTGCATTTAAGCACAGGGTACGGAAGCAAGAGTGGAAAGATGGCGATGTTCCCCCACAAGGTGATGTTTGCGGCCAGCTCTGAATTCTTATGAGCTTCATGGGAAAAGAACAGAGGGGAAATGTGCCGATAGACGGCAGGTCGATGGATTCACACTCTGACCTGCAACATTGTATTGTGCTGTAGGTAACAAAACACCCTTCTCATGTATTGCTGCCCTGCACTGTATCTAATTAAAAGGACATGGAGAGTCTCACTTTTGTAGTTCCAGTGTATGCTGGTGACCTGGATTTCCTGGGTGGGTAAATACTCCTCTACAAACTTCTTCCCCTGCAGTCGGTGCCATAAAGCACTCTTGCCAGTGTTCCGGTCCCCACGGATGACGATCTTCACTGGGAGAGAGATGAAGCATACGGATTATGTGACAGCTGCAACGCATCGACTATCAATCAGACCATTAGAGAAACACAAACAACTCAATACATGGGAAAGCAGTGACTCTTTATGACTACACAGTAAACATCAATCAGATGCAAAGCAAACAAATGTGTGAAGTAATGACTAAATGAATGTGATCTTGCGATTGTCTGACTTATTGCATATCACTTTCGATGTGTCAACAAAAATGACTTTCCCCCCCTAAAAACTGCATTGATGGCCATGACATTTATGTGCAACACAACAGGTAGAAAATGCCATTAATTAACGTTGCGACATCTGAGTGAGTGTGCATACAGCTATCCCCACAGCCCAGAAAACATTATCTTCATCTAAATTCATATGCGCAGGCATATGCTAGGTGACATCTTCAGGAGAGATTTACAACGGAGACTGTTAAAGTAAAGCAGGCCGAACTGCTCCTGAACACCACTGACAACAAGAAGTCGGAGCCGACTGGAAAAATAGGCCAGTGGGTGGGTGATCGTGTATCAGTCATGAATATTTAATGTCTCCTGAGAGATGGTCGGACAGCAGCCCGAGTGCTAACGGAGGATCAATAGGAGTACAGTTCACTGTCTGTAGGGAAACAGCCTGATATGTCTTGGCACAACCCGTCAGTCAATCAGCCTCACCACGCCACATGTTCGGTAAGGGAAGACAACAGCTGGAATTGATCATGTATGGCTGGGAGGGAAATAATTTGATTTCACCATCAAAAACACCTGCAACCTGTTAACCGTGCTAACCACAACGGTGGTATTATTATTCCCACAACGCCTCAAGAAATCAAGTGCTTCAATTCAGCGTTGCTATAGGCTATGCCTTTATAAAATATGATGCGTGTGTGTGTGTGTGTGTGTCCAGTAGTGTAAAGGGCAAGCACTTACTGTTGTACTGCACGCCCTTGGCGAAGCGCCTCTGTAGACTCTGGTTCATTGACTGCAGGCCGGCCGGGATGTTTTTATCCCTCAGCTGCCCTCCCTCCGAGCCAACAAGTTTCTTTAATGCGGAAAACATCTTGACAATGCTTTTTGTTCAATCTCCCTTTCAGAAGTCAGAATTCAAATTTCTTCTCCTGTCTGTCCTCGACTGAATTGGTCAGCAAAATCCAAAGGAGATAACCTTTCAGGAATTAGAGCTGCAGCTTGTACAAATAGGTTTACCAAGCACACATTGTTGTGAGGCTGTCGGCCAGGCTCACGTTCTGCAGTCAGTGACAGCCGAGATCATGAACTGCTGAGGAAGAGCTTGGCAGCCAAATATCTTCACCAGTGCAGAATCCTTCGAAAGCCCATTGCTCTGTGAAATAACAGTCTTGTTCTATTTAAGTTCCAGCTGGCATCACCTATAAGAAGAAAACAATCGCATTAGGCTGGTCCGTCCACTCATAATTGTATACAATCTACCCAACACACGACGCTGGAAAAGGACGTTTGACATCAACAGAACTGCGTTGCACGAATGAATATAATTGCAGACGAAAGACATTTCATCTACTAGTAACTCCAGAAAATATGCTAACGCATAATGCAACAAGCAATAATTAACATATTGCCCGACGATGTGCAAAACACCCACATTCACATCGTAATGACACGGTGATGACCATACGCTCACAACATATTACGACAGCTGGCAAATCTATGTGTTGAATGCATTTCATTGCAGCTATCCTTGCTAACGTTTACTTAGCTAAAAGGGGCTCCTTTGCTGCTGCTTCAACATAGTCGTTAATGCTATCTAAGGGTATCTGTTAACCATATGGCACTTGACACCTGAATGCCAGTTTAAATGGAACGTTTTCAGGAACGTGAGAACTCACGTATTCATCATAACCAACAGTGCCGAGTAGTTGACATGTCTTCTCAGCCCGAGCAGTAAAGCCGCTTCGGAGCTAAAGCTAACTGGCTCTCCATCATTTTCCTATGCGGTTGCAAGCACAAAGCTATTTCCTCGACTGGTACCAAATGTTATGCTACGTGTCAGTGTTTTCTAATCCAGATCCGGTAAAACAGACCATGAACATTTTCAAGCGATTTTTCTCCGCGTTGCAATTACAAATTTACCTTATTAACTGGCATCGCCAGCGCCTTTCCTTCTCCATATTGACGATGAAACCCTCTGGAGCATCATTATCCCGAGACGACAACCATTTCCCTAGCATCCCTCATCCCAACTGGAATGTATCATGAAGAGACAATTACATCTTCACGGCAACAGACGATATAGCGCCTCTAGTGGACGGAAGATGAGTAAACCAAACTGTGACTGGTACACAGGTGACTTTTAAAGGTAAAGTTAGCATCATTTAGTTAGGCGCTGGAAGGGTGGCCAGGCAGGGGAACATTAGGTTGTCTCCATCAATCGCATTAAGAGGCATGATATTAGCTATTGTCTGGGGCAGCACTTTTGGTCATGGCTATATTTGCTATTATATAGCCCACTTAATATCCAAACAGATATTGGTCCAGAGGAACATATTTTCATTTTTAAAATACGTAGGCCCTACTGCACACACTTAGACATAATAGGCCTCCAACACACACACACACACACACACACACACACAAAGATATATGAACACCTCACCATTAGCAGAAATGATACCTCGTGTAAAATAATTTCTTTCTTTCTGTATTTATTTCTTATACATATTTAGTTCTAAGTTTATAGAAATGACTTTAAATGAAAAGAATAGTATCTGTTCTTCATTTCACATAGGTCTACTGCAACACTCAAAACGTGCACAGTAACCATAAACAGACGACCTTGAACTTTAAGTAGCATTAACCAACATTATTTCAAACACTCAAATACTGGATTTGTGATTATCACTGCTCTAGGGGCAAACATGGTGTGAATTTGAAGAAGACTCAAATGCTAAAGGTAGGCTATCTTTTATCTTTCAGTGTTTGGTTTTTACAGAAAAGAGACCTGTTGTTGATTAATAGTTTTACAAGGCTGCACATCAGTGGGTGCTGTTGGCTAAATGTGCCTATAATAGGCTATAGGCTATGAGTCATTGGCTATAAGTTCAAGTGTATCTTCGAATAGATCTTTTATGACAACAAACACATATTTTATCCAAGGTAGTTCACTCCATTTTAAAGAACTCTAGGCTTAAATAGAGTAGACTCTAAAAGTCTATAACAGGTCTAGGCTATCCCATATCACGAAAGGCAAGAGGACCACTGGCGGCCCACTGGGGGCAGAGCTGGTGGTCTGCTGGCATTTTGCTCATCGTTTTTTTGGGAAGGCCATTAGTTATAGATAAACGGCTCACCGTTTTGCCACTTTCTTTTTCTTTTCTTTTTATTCAGGTATACTTCTTCCATTAACTCCACCAACCCTCAATATTTTATAGATGTTACCTGTGCCAAATAAATGTATTTAATTGACCAAGTTAAACTAAAAGATGATGGTGGTCTGAGAGAGGGTGCCAACCAAGATCCACAGATATATGCCTGCTATCAGTGATTTCATTTTCAGACCCAGCGGAAAATGTTTAAATGTTTAAATGAATAACCTATTCCTTTTAAAGTATAAAGTGCAACAAAGCAGTAGCCCATAGATGCTATAAACTGAAACTAATATATTGTTATACAAATATTGTAATGTAGCCTACTCTACCACGGGAGATGTGAAAGAAGCATGTTTTAAAAGTGTGAGCAATTCTGAATTTTTCTGTACGTTCATCAAACGGTTGCCAACTCGCGTGGCACAGTACGCCTTTAACGGCTTTCTCTGGAAACCATTGCACTTGACTGCCATCACCACAGTGCGCATGTAGTCACTGACTTGTTTTGCTGTCTGCCTATGTCGGTTCTTCTATATCATGACGTAACCCTGTGAAAGAGCAATCGCTGCTCCTAACAATGTAGCAATCAACATATTCCAGCGCTGCTTTAAATGTAGGCTATCAATACGAGCCATGCTACATGGCTTGGGGCAATGTCCGTTTCGGTTAATGAAACATTCATCGTGTTTCTGTATTTGCGACGAGGGGCTATCCATTTCTCCTGCAATGATGATTCAGCCTGAAGCTCGGGTAAGTAAGCTAAATTGCAAAGTGAATCTTGTCGGTCAATTTCTTTTGATATGTAGCTTTGGTTAAATTGTTTCTTATTAGCGTGATTATGTCGAGGGGCGTGGCAGTCTGGCTTGAATATCATGTTCAGTTTTCGGAAGGATTCCCTAATAATAAATTCAAACGGGGGAAAAAATAATTGTGCATTTGGGAGCATGGCGACATATTTGTGACACAGCCGCTTTACCACACGCATTCCTGACATGATGTGGACGCGGAACAGATGACAATCCGTGGTTCACACTGGATGTGAACCTACCACCAACCAACTTGGTCCAGGTGCGGCTCAGCCGAAAACACAAACAAAGAAACGTGGCCCCAACGGCCTGTATTGCCTTCTTTTTTCCGCTCAGATAGCCACTAAACCCGCTTAAGAGTCTAACTGAAACAGCAGAACAGAACTGAAACTTGAAACGGCTGTTCTCTAACCAAAATTCATGGTTTCCAGCAAACAGTCCAAACTGCTTTGGTGTATAACTCAGCAGATGATAAACGCAAACCGATAAATAGCCTAGAGACATGCCTTTTTTGCAAATCTAGATAAACCAGGCATGAAAGCCATGTGTGAAATGTCACCTATATGGCAATATCACTAGAATGAATTTGTAAGTACAACCTAACTGGAAAGACAGGTCTACATCTCTTTGTTCTTTTTTTTAGTGTCTCTGTAGCCTGTTGTGGAGTATATGCTACAGCCTCCACAGCCAATGGACAGTTTGCTTTATGTTACAGCTGAGCTTTTGGGCATAGCTTGACCGATGCAGAACAATAGATATTACAATGTCATGTGTTTTTTGTTAGGTGCACTATAGGCCTGTTTGCATTTAGGTTTCCTTGCAGCATTAATGGTGTAGTGTCATTGTTCATTGTTTTGAGATAGACCCAGTGTCTGTAGAGGGAGCCATGGCAACGCAAGAACCTTCTCCCCCTTCATCAATGGAGAGCAACAAACCAGGTTTCCCCAAGAAGATCTTGGCCAATAAGCTGGAGGATAAGCACCTTTGCAACTGCTGTCATAACATTTTGAGGAGACCATTCCAAGCTCAGTGTGGTCATCGGTTTTGTTCGTACTGCTTTAACAGAACTGTCAGGTATCTCAGAAGTAAAGCTTGTGTGTGTGTGTGTGTGTGTTTGTGTGTATGCGCACATGCTTGTATGTGCTTTTTTACATTGTAGTATATAACTTGTTTTTATATCAAACTAGTTTTAGATGGAACACTAATTGCTCTTATTTTAATAGCAATGGACCCCAGAAATGCAATGCCTGTATCAAGGAGGACATATTTGAAGAGCCGACATCTATTCTCAAACAAGGCTGTGTGCGTATATTTTCTACTATAGTTAGCATGCTGCTCCCACAAATATATTTCTTGCAATTTATATATTTATTAAAATGAGTAACCATACCAACTCGGTGATGGTCAGTGAGGTACAGTATCACTGTTTATCACTGTTTGTTTGTTTGTTTGTTTAGGCATTTCCTGACAATGCAGCTCGAAGAGAGGTGGAGACGCTTGCTGCTCTTTGCGTTCATGAAGGTTGCACATGGAAGGGCAGCATCAAAGAATATGAGGTATCTCATTCGCTCTGTAAGGTCTTTGCTTTTGCCAACATTGATTGTTCATTTGTTTATTGAGTTAGGTTCTATATATTTTATTGTATTCATCTGCAAAACCTTTCATCTGCCTCATCTACTGTTCAATATGTAATTATTGTTCAGTTAAATATTTCTGTTTTGTTTGACTTCATTTTAATCACATATATTTGAATCCATATCCAACAACATCTATATAACGATATAATCCAAAAATACAGTGCTTACCCCTGATCAGTACAATAGTGTAAATTACTGGAAATTGAACCTTTAACACTGGCACTGTAAGCACACGCTCGTATTTTTGTGTTTGTTTTGTTTGCAGCTAAGCCACGAGGGAAAGTGCGAGTTCATGATCATCCCCTGTCCCTCGTGCAAGGAGCGCCTCCGCTTCAACGAACAGGAAAGGCACAGTGAGCGTGAATGTCCAGAGAGAACCCTCAACTGCAAGTACTGCAAAGAGCCATTTCATTTCAAAAACATTAAGGTGAGGCAATACGCAGGCGTGTCTTTTAGCAGGACATTGACTTCAGCTTTTACTGTACTGTTTTGTCACGGATGACTTGAGCGAGTGTATCCAGAGATGCATAAAATAGCGAGCCTGCCTTTCGCATTACATTATTCATAATACGAGCTGTAAAGCCCGCTTACCCACAGCTGTAAATCCTCATGTGAAGAGGTGATTTTGTAGTCAGTTGCATCAAATGATTTTATTAAGCGTTTGTTAAGCAGTTGCACATATATTGGTGACATATCTGTTTGTGACATTGTGTTAAGTAACACCATGCCTGTATATTTTTATAAATACTTCCTTCACATTCTGTTCACTGTTTCAAATGTTCATTGATTTAGGCAAATAAGGAAGTGAGATCATTAAAACCAAAGGCTTTTTGTTTTCAGGCACATGATGAGATCTGCCCCAAGTATCCGATGATCTGTGAAGGCTGCGCAAAGAAGAAAATCCCCCGGGAAAAGGTGGGGCCTCTGAATGTTATTTTTAAAACATCTCCGCTAGTGAAACAGAAAGTTCTGTCGCTCAGAGTTTGGTGAATATTCACAGTTGTCATTTCTACCCTTTTAGTATGTCGACCACATAAAGTTTTGCAGCAAATTCAGAACTCCATGCCGATATCACGTGGTGGGCTGCGACATGTTGGTAAGTAATTATTCTCACTTCCTTCAACAGACATCCTGATTCCTCAGTTCTTGTGCATCCTTAACTGCTCAGTATTTTTTGAATATACTGAGTCTTCTTGTGGCAGTTTAGAACCAGCCGTCAAAACAGCAGAACAATGATAGTAAAACAGTAATACAGCGATAAACACAACGCCTAGTACAATAGATTCTCTTAAAAGAAGCCTTGAAAAAAGGCTTCTAGATGAACTGCAATGTATGAACCACTTGGTGTTATGTAGGCACAACAATAACTACGGCTGAATTCACTGTGTGCATCTTAACACTAAAAGGTCTATATCCCTCGTCCGGGAAATTTTTATTTTTGAGTTTTCGTCTTAGAGACATAAAAAGAACAACCACGGAAACATTGAACCATTTTCTAATATTATTGCTGAGGTCTTCTAGAATAGAATCATATATTCCATTTGTGCATCAATGTTTTTAGTTAAGCAAAATGTACAAAAACATCAAGGCATGTCAGACAACTTAGAAAAGTCTAAAAGGCCTTGGACCTTAGAGTGTTAAGGGGCTTCATGCCCATAGTGTGATGATTGCTCCTGTTGTGCTCCACGCCCAGGTTGAGAAGGAGAAGATCCACGAGCACGAGCGCGCCTGTGCCCACGAGCATCTGAACCTGCTGCTGCACTTCATCATGGGCATGAAGCTGAGTCTGGAGGGCATGCAGCCCCAGAGCTTTGAGCTCGCCGGGTACAAGGCCCACGAGCTGCACCAGTCCCTGCGCGAGCTGGAGGCCCGCGTCAACCAGCTGAACGCCATGTCCGCTCCCATCGTCAGGCCTTCCGTGCAGGGGGCCTCGTCCTCATCCGCCTCGTCCTCCGCTGGAGCCTCAGGTTCCTCCGCGGCGGCGGGGGCTCCCCCTCTTCCCACCCCCACGCTGAACACGCTGAACACGCTTAACACGTCCTTCACCCCGCTGCCCAGCTCGGTGGGCGCGGCACTGGAGCTCCAGCTGCACAGCGAGAAGACCAAGGTGGCAGAGCTGGGCCGGCGCTGCCAGGAGCTGGAGGTGAAGTCGGGCACCTTCCAGGACGTGGTGTGCGTGCTGAACCGGGAGGTGGAGCGCTTCGCCACCACCATCGAGGCCAGCAACCGGCAGCACCGACTGGACCAGGACAAGATCGAAGCTCTGAGCAACAAGGTGTGTGATTTACCTGGACGCTTTTCTTCTGGTTCTTCTGGTAAGAGTGGACAGAAGTTTGAGTTGTATCAGTCACCATTAAACCCATAGTTTAAAAATGTCCATCTCTTACAGTCATTGTAAAGATGCTGTAATACATGTGGGGTATATAAGATACAGTTTAGTTGTAAAATAACCGTTAAAATAACAGTGAAGTGGTCAGGTTAGCATCTGCAATGCTAAAGATTGAGTTTGCTTATGAAGGCATACAAGTTTTGATAAAACTGCTGCATATGAAAAGGCTGAGATCCTGCTATGAGATGTGAAGGACAAATATAACTGTGACGTCTGCTAATTGAAGCCACAAAACCTTTGAATGGCATCATATAAGTTAATGATCACATCAAGGGTGGTTCTGAGAGTGGGCCTGTACCCCAGCCAGGAAGTGGATTTAAACTTGACATTGCTGTCCTTTTGGCTCAGGTCCGGCAGCTGGAGAGAACGGTGGGGGTGAAGGACCTGACGGTGGCCGAGCTGGAGGGGAGGCTGCGCGAGATGGCTGCCACTACCTTCGACGGCGTCTTCATCTGGAGGATCTCAGACTTCACCAAAAAGCGTCAGGACGCCATTGCTGGACGAGCTCCTGCCATGTTTTCCCCTGGTATGGTTATGTGGATGGTGTATGACTATGCAGAGTAAATGTGTTGTCGAACTGCAAATATGGTGAAGCTTTACATTTACTGAGTGTTCATTCCTCTACAACCTAGTGCTGTTGGTGTGGTTTCTCACAGGCTATCAGTTCTTTTCTTAGAATGTAATGGAAAGCTGAATGCCCATCATGGCTACACTAATATGGGTACACTTATGTATAATTTCATAACAGATTCCTGTGATTGTTCCAACAAATATCTTTGCACATGAATAAAAAACCTGTGTGTTTCTCCTTAGCGTTTTACACCAGCAAGTACGGCTATAAGATGTGTTTACGGATCTACCTGAATGGGGACGGGACAGGACGGGGCTCTCATCTCTCGCTGTTCTTTGTCGTAATGAGGGGTCAGAGTGATGCCCTGCTCAAATGGCCATTCAACCAGAAGGTAAGTCACTTTCACAGAAAAAGATTTGATAAAGTGGGAGTTTTTTCCTTCTTTGGAGGGCTTTTCTGCTTCTAAGAACTGCCATATCCGTGGGCCAGAGTCTTTTAGAAGTTTAGGGGGGAAAGGCCTTTTGTTAAAGCTTTTTTGGGGTTGTGTGCTAAACAATGAACAACCACCTACTGCAAACGAAATTGTTCAGCTCAGTGTTTAACCTTCATGAAGGAGACTTAGTACACTGTTTAACCTTCATGAAGGACACTTAGTACACTTTTTAACCTTAGTACACTGTAGTACATAGAATCATCTTTTTCTGACCCAGTAGCCCTCCTGTTCTGCTGTCTCTCCTTCCTGCAGGTAACCCTTATGCTCCTGGACCAGAGCAACCGGGAGCACATCATCGATGCCTTCCGTCCTGATGTCACTTCCTCCTCGTTCCAAAGGCCCGTGAGCGAGATGAACATCGCCAGCGGCTGTCCGCTTTTCTGCCCACTCTCCAAGCTCGAGGGCAAGAACACGTACATACGTGACGACACCATCTTCATCAAGGCCATCGTTGATCTCACAGGCCTGTAGTCCGATGGCCCTTGTTCTAGGTTTCGAGGCGGGTTCTCCCACTGCATACACTTACTGGGTCATGTGACCAGCTTGCAGATTTTTGACAGGGTATTTTGCACACCAGACTTGTTTTGTTTGTCCAGAGGTCTGTGTTCATGGCACATCCTTTCACCTGCATGCGAATGCTGACCCAGCATGTCTCGCACTGATGCCGTGGCAGGCTCGGCTGGTGCCACTAGGGGGAGCTAGAGCTCCACGTGACTTCTCACCCTCACAAGCACATCAGCACAAGAAGGGGTCAGCTACAGCTGAGATGACGTTTAAAGAGGGCTATGCGTGACCGTCAGTTGTCAGTGGTGTTTACATTTTAGGAGAGCTTAATTTAGAAACGCGACAATAGGCCTGCTTGGCCTGTTTCTGTCTGGTGCTTTGTAACTGCTTTTTGGTATAACAGGGTAAATTGTGTTGAAATGATGCCAGTATTTCTATAAATAAAACGGTGGTATCAAAAATAGGTTTGGGAATACAGTCCGATCCTTAGTGGAGATGCACCCATGTATACAGGGGAGGTAGACTGTAAGTGCCAATGAGGGGAAACGGCAGTGTTGTCATTGATTATGGATTTGCCCCAGTGTTGTCATTGATTATGGATTTGCCCCAGTGTTTTCATTGATTATGGATTTGCCCCAATTTATAAACCTCAAACTTCAGCCCTTTTTGGAGAGTGGTTTCGATTATGCTTGCTTGTTGTAGCGATCATGAATTTGCATAGAAGAAACGTGGAGTTACTGAAAAAAAAAGTAATTGGCAGTTTTAATATTAATGTAGGTGCAATTTGCATGTCAACCAACCTAGCATCTCTTTTGTTGGCCTTTGAGAGAGAAATGTCCTTGTCTTTAGCATCTTGCGTAGGAGTAGACTTCTTTCATGTTATTGTGAATGGCAACATTCCATGTACTGTGTGCTCGAGGTCAGTGAGTGGTTCTAGATTTGAGGGCTGGTTTGTTACATCTGTGGAAGATACATTTGGAGTTATCAGGGTTTTAGCAGTAGCTCACAGCAGAGGTTTCATATCTTTCATATTTCAAAAGCTCTTTCCTGCCGACTGCGCCGATTTGGTATGTATCCCTCGACATTCTGCATTTATCTGACCTAACCAACAGGGTATTGGCTTCCTGCTATGGTGTTGCTTGTTGCTTTTGTTTGTTTCTGTCCCTCTCTCTCTCTCTCTTTCTCTCATCTGAGAACCTTGGTTTAGCAGTGTTGGAAATGGAATGTAAAACTATTGGACATATTGAGTGCAATGGGATGGAAGTTTGTAGAAGTTTTATTGAAGATTTAACAATGGATGGAAATGCCTTGAAAGGAACTTACCTTATGAGATTTGTGACCACGTGTGCAATGTCTAATTAGTTAAATAGAAAGGTAGGCTAGTTTTGATGGAGGGAGTGTTTGGCAAGGTGAACTGTGGGCTGGTGTTTACAACTGTAATGTTGAGATGTCATATAAGGGTATGTGATACGTGTTAAAATGAGTGGTCTGTATTAGCGACGTGCTGTGCAATTTGCTATTAGCTTTTCTTCCATTTGGCTTTAACAAATTCTTTTGAAGTAGTGGTGGTTATTTTTTTAAACCAGCCATGACAGGTCTTGAAGCTTCTCTGTGCATGAGAGGTTTCGACGGATATAAAGTTTTATTGTGTGTTTATCTATGATCTTAGACAGTAGGTCAACAGTGAACACACATCTTTATATTTTAATGAATATCACATTATTATACTATTATATTATATACGATGCTGCTTATATATTTTCTTAAATTATCTGCAGTAATAACTTGAATCCTTAAAGAATAATATATATACTTTTAATATTATGATATATACTAATCTAGCACCTATTATCAAGTACATGTATGAGAACACTATTGAGTGAAATTGCGTGATATATGTTTTATTATGGATATAGCCACATAGCTGATTTTTGTGCTGTCATGGTGGTTTAAAAATGTTTTGGGGGCATTTAACAAATGCTATACCTGTTGCGGTATTAAACGTTATTGTTGCCAAATGCACAGTTAATATTTAGATCGTTATAATCAAAGTGCTCAAAAATCTGTTGGTCCTAGCTGTCATATGATGACTGATATAGTTGATACTGCTGATGCAGTGATGTGTAACAGTGTAAGCAACAAATGCCAAACTTTAACGGAAGCTAATGTACTTTGTAATACTCTTCCTACTTGTTATTGTGCCAAATGTGTAGAGGGTTGAAAGTTTTAACATGGTTTGAAGCATAGTTTGAATGTAAGGAAGGCTCTGTGCAATTTTATACAATGTGTTTACATGCTAAATGCTGCCCATGTTAACTTCTTTCTACAAGAACTGTGTCCTAAAATTGGTGTGTTGAAATTCGTTTTCAGTTCTAGTGTATTTATAATTGATGTTATTCAAAGCCCATCTTACAGTTTTTAATTGTATCAATGCTGTATTTGACCATTTTGTGAATAAAGGCAATTCAAATACATTTTTAAGAAAGTATTTTATTGTAATAAGGGATACAGATCTTTCTCTATCCATTTTACAGAAAACAAAAGCAAACATTTTCCAGGCTTTTTGAAAATCAGTGGTGTGTCCCACTGTTGTAGTCATTTTGGTGTTCTGTCATTGCAACATGATGGAAGTGCTTCATCTTTTATTCATTTCAGGGCACTTTGTTAAGGAGGGTCTATTATATCATTTAAAAGACT
>NC_137909.1:25371341-25462960 GCF_963457725.1 Sprattus sprattus
TCGGGGTTCAGGGACATCATCTCGAACTCTACGATGTTCCCAGACACGCGCTCCATTACCGGAGATACTGCAGCCAGGGCACGAGCACAAAACATTTGGGATGTGAAACATTATTCATGACGTCGCTCCTACATTGGCTTTTACAGTGATAGTTTATGTGTACAATGTATTACTCTGATTGACATAGATTTGTTTATGTGATTTGTATCACACATAAAATGGTAAACTACAACTTATAATTACAAGTTTATACAAAGAAATATATAGTTGTTTGTTTCTTTAACTTGAATTAAATATATCTTTACAAAATCCAATCATCAGTTTTAGTATTTTGGCTGAAATCTGGCACCTGTATCTGCGCTGTAGGTGATGACATAGCCGTCCACCGTGGCAATGGCAGGCTGCCATAGCAACAAAGCCTCAGTGTCGGTGATGTTGACCGCGGTCAAACTGCGTGGCATATCCAGAGCTGCAAACGCACAAACATGGTCAGCTGACGCAAAACTGGCCACCTCCACTGAAATAGGAGGCCACCGTTGTACAAAAAGCCTGAAACTGTGAGCTAGTGGTCTGAAATCTTTTCTGCTCATTGAGGTTTTTATAATAATAATAAAAATAAAAATAATAATACTTAATATTATGTAGCGCTTTTCTAGGCACCCAAATACGCTTTTATGCATTTAATAAGACACAGAGGTCACAACCGAAAGCCTTTTAAATTGTTTATCTAAATGAAATAATAATTGTGATACGACTTTCTGTTTAAAAAGATGTCTGTCATACCTGTAGTCAGTGTGTCAGTGACGGGGTCACTCTCCTCCAGGCCCTTGACGGCTACGACAGTCACTTGGTAAGTCTCCCCAGGAACCAGGTTGGGAAGCATGGTCTCTGACTGAGTCCCATCAATCATCACTGTATCTGGATTGCCTGCCAACCAAAACACAACAAGCCCCTTAAGAACAAGAGCCCAGATAGAAATGTTGCCTCATCTCCAGGATATGCTATAGAGGAGAAACAGTAACTAATGGTTTAATCTCACAGTACACAAATGCCAACATGAGGGGGGGGGGTAATGGTATTCACTTGACCTATGACCATTGCACTTACCTCCCTGAAGGGGCACAAACGTCACCCGGTATGAGTCCACATTGGCGCGGGGAACCGTCCAGTGGACCATGGAGGACGTGCTGGTGATATCAGAGAAGCTAATACCGCGTGGAGCCCCGAGGCCTGATACGGAGCGGACACACATGGCAGAGAGGAGAGAGGACAGAAAAGGTGGAGAACTGTCATTATTGGATAATTACACATCATTTGGCATCACTGGACAATCCCCCCAAAGCAATGTGTAGGAAGCAATCACCCAACTCCCCATGTCATTAAAAAGAAATCCATATCTTCCTGAAAGAGAGAGAGAGAGAGAGAGAGAGAGAGAGAGAGAGAGCGAGAGAGAGAGAAAGAGAAAACAGCAGGCAACAATCTGGCCTTGGAGGAACACAAAGACCTCTGGAGTGTTGGTGAGCACCACCCCATCAAGCTGTTTCCTTTTAGAGGATACCCACAGGAAGAAAGAGTTTGGCGACCATAGACCTCATACAGTTCATTTCACAAGCAAAGATAGAAGGGTTCAGACCCGCACCTCACCACAGTTTCAACATGCCTGCGTCAAAATGTAAAAACACTCAAGACACATAAACCTGAAAGCAAGACACCCTTGAGGGAAGGATTCTTTGTAAGCAGTTGTGAGAGCACATACAGACAAACAGACTCAACCGTCACATAAAACATGCCAACGACATTGCAGCTTTGTAAAATGCTGGCTTTCCTGTGGGTGAGGGATAGAACCTGGCTGTATTAGTTTAAATAATAACATTTAAGAACACCAGAGTAAGATATGCAAATAGCCACAAAGCCCTTGTGGCTTCTTTTCCCCATGTCCTGTATCAGGATGGAAAAGTACTGTGAACATGCAAATGGTAGTCAGTCAGTGGTTGAAACTGTATCTGAAGCGGTACATTTCAGGCCAAAACGGGTCCATCAGTGGCAAAGAAGGGCAAGAGGCAGACATTAATTAATTAATGGCAAACAGTGTTATATGTATGACAGCAGTGACAGAGTCACATCACACTGAGGAGAAAAGGACAAAATGGCTACCCAGCACCTTCCACCAATCGCACAGCATCCAACTGTACCTGTTCTGGCAACAGCGGTTAAAGGCTGGGACCGGTGTTCCAGAGTGACGCCGAACAGTTCAATCTCATACTCAGTGCCCCCCATAAGATCAGTCATGACCTTGGTCCTCTCGTCACCAGCGACATTAAACTCTTGTGGGTGAGCAATCTTTTTGGCGTCCCTAACTTTGATCACGAACCGATCGAAGACGCCGTCCTCCGCGGTCCAGGCGATGCGGAAACTCTCGGGGGTGACGTCTGACACAAAGAGGTGCTCAATCTCTGGCTCGGCCTCTGGTTGAGAAAGGAATAATCATTTCTTTTCCCTCTTTTTCCCCTATCCCATTTCAAAAACCAATTTTAAAAGGTGACATTGAGACATTGTAATGACATCAGAGAGAAAATAGGTGATAGTAATCAGGTGAACCGAAAGATCAGTTAAATTGTCATCACAGACCATTCTCCACCAATCCACCATGCTTTGAAATGTTAGTATTTGTAGGCCCAGTACGGTTAAGTTAGTCACATCAAACCAAATCCAGAGAGGGATAATGGATCAACCTCTGTGTTTGTAAAGGACTTTCTCAAAAAGATGCCAGGCCTATTGACATTAATGCAGCACAAGTTGTGCTTCCTGAAGTTCTGGGAAAGAAAGACAGAGAGCGGGAGGTAGAGAGAGAGAGAGAGAGAGAGAGAGAGAGAGAGAGAGAGAGAGAATTCTCTCTTTCCCCAGGTAAAACCTGCAGAACTCCCTCAGGGCAGCCAAAGTACATTCAGTGGTCACAAACGAGGACGAACTGCGGAGGTGTCAAACTTCTCCAGGAGGGCAGCGCCAGCTTGGCTTTTCTGCGTAATTACTATCTATTTCAAAGGTTCCCTTGTGAATTCTTGGTCTTAGAGCTTGTTAGACTTGGATAGTGCCATGAATACCTATCATCCACTCGTTCGATGTAAGTAAAAAACCAGCTTGAACGCAGCCCTCTTGATGTTTGACCCCTCCAGTAAATATCAATTAGCAAGTCATACCAAACATGCTTTGTTTCTGAAACTGTGTTTCCCAGATTATCATTATTCAAGCAGAAAACTGCATGATTTCTTGCATGATTTATGCCTGCAAATTTAGCACTGATGTAGCAATGTAGCCTACTCACACCAACATCAGTTAGCTTTTGTGTTTGCTAGTGCGCTAAGATATAGTACAGTCTTAAACTCACAAAGGCAGTGCTTTCACAGCGTCTGTTCCCGCAGTTTTTATCACTGGTAAAGGAACTCTCCCACAGCCAGGAGGGACAACAGTGCTGTGGTAAACTGAAAGATTAAGCTGTCACTTTACTGACTTCAGAAGGAAAACACAGTTTAAATATGGCAACACAAATGTGAGTGCTCATATTTCAAAGGGGAGGAGAGTGGGCGACAGAAAATCCATCCTTTGTCCTCTGTAACAAAATGCAGCAACAACACAAGATACAGGAGATAAAAACAGGGACAGAGTCTGAGAGCTGTCACGAGTGAGGTGGTTTGGGGGTACTGAGCCTCTCCACCAGAGCATAGTACAAATGGCATCTGCAAAGGTTTAAAATATCAGTCAGCAAAAGGTCTTAGTATAATGGAGTACTTTATGTCAAGTTATGTCTGTTTAGGTCTATGCTAGGTTGACACATAGCCATATGACTAGGCTGATAAGACTTTGACCTTGAGTCAATGGTAACTGCATTGTATTTTGCTATTGCCCCAAACCAGCTGTAGTGGAGAAGCCCGTGCTGTGTTGATGTGTGGCGTGCGGTGAGTGCTCGGCAGGCTTGAGGTAGATGGTGATACCTGTCACAGCCACTGCGGTCAGCGGTCTAGAGCGCAGCCCGGATGCCGACACCCCGGTCAGCCTGACCTCATAGCCTATGCCAGTGATCAGGCCCCAGACGTCCAGCGAGGTCTGGTTGCCTGGCACCAAGAACTCCTGCGACTCGAGGAGCCGGCCCGAGTCGGAAACCTCTACCTGAAAGTGGCTGAAGCGCTTACCGGCCGACCGGTCCCCGTCACGGGCGGCCCAGGACAGTCGGAAACCATACGGGGTAATGTCTGACACGGTTAGGTTTTCCACTTTGGGCAATGCCGCTGAGGAGACGGGCACAGGGTGTTTGGTTTCGTGTGGACACAAAGGGAGGTCAGGATTGGATGGCTGAGTGTGGCAGGAGCCAATAGAATGAGTGAGAATGAAGACTTGACGTGTGCAGTGATTGCAAAAGAACGTATTTTGACAATGATACATAATATTTACAAGATTGAATCTGATCTACACACCTGAAAATATATACATGAACATGGACATATACGTATATGAATGAGACACAAGGCTATAATGTAAGTGTTCATGGACCTTAACTGCTTAAGTTGGCCTTGAGGCAAAGTATATTAAGATGTGGAACTGGGAACTAACCACTGGTTCAGTAACAGAAGCTTGCTAACACCTAATCATTCTATGTACAAGCCAATCCTCTTCCTGGGTAGGCTATTAATAAATAGGGTATAAATAAGTTTCCTGAGGTTAATAAATAAACATTACCTGCAATATAACGCATCTTCAGATGAAGGCAAAAGAAAATTTAAATTCCATTTGTAGTACCAAAGACAGGCGGTAAACCAAAAGCTTTGCAGACTTCTAAAGTTACTTCAGTTCAAGATGTCTGGTACGCAGCATACGGTAGAGATCAAGCCAGTAAGAAGTTGCAGTAAAGCAAGGGTCGCGCTGATGACATCATAAACATGCCACACAGAGTTAAAAGTCACATATCATGCGATGCTTCAACATATGGTAGCGGTTACAGGTAGCAATTAGAGGTAGCTAACGAGATTCTTCCAGCATTACCCGTGCGCTCAGACCTCATTTTGTCTCGATTTACAACGGTGGAGACTGAGGAAGTGAGTTCATGTTAAAAATGGCATTTAGTGGAAACCTGCCATATGGTGGATAAGGTCCATATGGTGGTGAGCAGTGGGGGACTGTCTCATGTGCCCATGCTACACAACACAGACGGCATGCAAGTTTCCAGTCTGTCTATGTGTATCTGTGTAAGTACAAAACGTATGCATTGAACCGCTGATCTAATTCATAGCTGTGAGTGAAATTAATCTTGGCATGATCCATAAGTATGGGCGGTAATGAGAGGAACAGGCAAACACATGGCACTGGACTCCAGGCCAGAGAAACTCATCCAGGATGAACACCTAACCATACTGAGTTTCCGCAGTGACTTCAACATGCCAGAGGGGGCAGCATCAGATGCAGAAATCATCTAGAATGGTTGCTTTCCAGCCAAGCCATTATCCAACAGGGCATACAGCAGATGCTCATGCCATTCTGACAGTCTTAAGCGGGCAGGGTTTATTTCACCCTTGTTTGGCCAAGCAGGTCTATCTAAAGGTGTTTTTGCTGTTGATGGAGTCAGTAGCATGAAAAAGTTACATAGTACCTGTGCGTGTACGCGTCGAGACTGGGGGCGTTCGGCGCCCGTGAGAGACCCCGTACATCTGTACGTCATAGGCCGTGGCGTCCACCAGCCCGCTGACAGTAAGATTACGTTTGTCGCCGGGAGGCGTGAGCTCCAGCGGGTCGTTCAGCATTTCGCGGTCGCTCACTCGAATGACAAAGCCATCAAAGTGGCCAGCCACTGTTTTCCAGGTCAGAGTGAAGTTACTCTGCGTGATTTTTGATACTGATAATCTCCCCAGTTTGGGTTTAGCCTCTGAATAAAAGAGAGTGTAGAGCTTCAATTACTTAGGCTTAATGAGTTTGTAAGAATCGGTCTTGTGACCAGTGTGAATTGCTTTGTGAGAAACACAAAACATAAAAGCAGAAGCCAGGGGAACTTAAATCTGTCTGCCTTTGATGTTCAAACATGATGATAAAGTAAAGAAGAAAGTAACACTGGCATGGGTCTGTGATAAGTATTGGAGCATGCAGTGCGGTCCAGTACCTGTTCTGGCTACAGCCGTGAGTGCCGGTGAGTTCTTCCCGCCCGCGCTGGCGTAGAGTTTGACCTTATAGCGCGTGTTCCCTTTCAGGCCCGTTAGAACAGTGGAGCGCGCCCCACTGGGCAGAGTGCGGCCCATGGCCTGCGAGGGCAAAGCAGACTCTCTGACCTCAACTATAAAGTTATCAAACGCCTTCTCACCAGTCCTCCACGACAGGGACAGTCTGTCTGAGGTAACGTTAGAAACAACAAGCCCATACAAGTCGGGCGGTCTGGCTATGGAGGAGAGAAAAGGTGGTGTTTATATTTCCCCCGACTAGCCCTTGATGTCTCTTTTGTGTTAGCTTGTTCTGTTTTTCTCCCCAGACACCTCATACACCATCCAAAGAAAAGCTAAAAATGAATGAGCAAGCATTATCATACACAGACAATCTCAGGCTTCCATTTTTACATGTATATGGTCATCCATTCAAATATATTAGGACATTATTAAGTAAATGAAAGAAGAGGAAATACCTGTGGTTGCAACAGTACTGATAGCGTGAGTTCTCCTTCCTTTCATAACACCATAGAGATAGGCAATATAATCAGTGCTGGGCTCGAGCCCTTTGATGTCATACGACATGGTATTGTGGGATACGTTTAGCTCAACCGGCTCCTTTTGCCAGCTGGTATCAATGACCTCCAGGATGAAACCCTCAAATCCGCTCTCAGTGCCATTCCAGGACACTGAGAAGCTCTTGTGTGTTACATTAGACACATACAGATTTCCGACCACGGGGGCTTTCACTACAGAGAGAAACCAATCATTGGATTTTTTTCAAGCTTTTTTGTGCATCTCTAGATCACTGAAAGACAGCATACGCTCCCTCAAAGCAAAAAGCTTTCTGACAATATAATATACTACTCATCCCCTTAAAGAAAGAAAGCTTTCTAAAAATTAAACTATGCCACTCACCTTCCAATTTGTACGTAATGAGCACATGCTCTCAGAATGCTATATTAGATATACATAACCTATTGAAACTTGATATATGATTAGCATGCAATAAAAATAATGAGATATATAAAAACAATGTAAGTAAATATCTTTGTGACATGTATTATCATCGTTGTGCAACATGGCATGGTTGATTGTTCAGCAGGGCTAAAGTCGTTGCTTTTGCTACAACGTGATCCGTTCAGTCAATATGACTCCTCCTCTATTGCAGCACACTTGAAGGCTTCAATAGAAGATGATTAAACAAACTATCAAATAATCTAAAGTTTACATGACTACTTAGAAAATATTTTCTGTGTTATTAACATGTGTTACAAAAGAGCTTTTAGTTTGGAGTCTGTAAGGCTTATCTTCATTGATGGGCAACCAGCAAAGTCTGTCGCGCATGCACTGAAGCTATCGTGTGGCGTGGGGGGGCATTGGGCTCACCCGCCTATGTTTGCGCTTAGGATCTTGCTCAGGGCATTAAATTAGCAAAATGATTTGGCCAAGTTAATAAATTAGCTTTAGTTCACACACGGCAGACTTTGTTTGTTGTTGTTCGTTGCTTCGCTCGCTGACAGTTGCCTGTTAATGAAATATGGGCCCATGGAGACAAATACATAAAAAGGCACATACAGAACAGAAATCAAAGCAACAAACAGAGCAACAAAAAGAAAAATGCTTCAGTGAGACAGAAGACTGAAGGTCACTGTAGTGTCAAGACAGGTAGAAACAATGATATGGCAAGATCTGTAGACCCATAAAAGAGAAAGAATCTTCATGTGCTTCACTGTCCATTTAGAAAGAATCTAAAAAAATGTAATTTAAACTAAAATGCTCTTAAATCCACAGTCAGGTAAACTCTTTTTAACATTTATTTTTTTAGAATACCTCCGTTATCTATCTCTACATTTGAATAGCTGTCGCTGAAATGGATGCTGTGACAGAGATCAATTAGAATCTCTCAGACACTCCTTGGCTCTTCCATCAGTGACTAAGATATCACCTCAATCTGTTTTGAAGCATTCTTTCGCACAGCCAGACGGGCATCTCTGCCTGTCAATTATTATTAGATCAGGACGATGGTGGGAAGAATTACTAACTTCTCTTACGGCAACTTCAAATAGAGACAAAAATGATGACGGATGTCTGTTAAACATTTTTTTGTCAGGACTTCCATAATTACGAAGAATGTAGCTCTTGTATGGGTAAGTGTTAGTAAATGGCAGGGGACACATGTAAAAAAAAGAGAAACGTTCTCTGTGTGTGAATTCTAAGCCAAAGCATTGCAGGAATGTTAGATGCATGCACGTAGGCAAACATCATAGCGCCTTAAGATGGAACAGTTTCATAACCATAGAAATACCAGGGGAGAAATAACTATTTTCAAGTTTATGGATTGTCCCAGTAATGACCTGATAACAGTTCAGTGATAGTTCAGTGAAGTATTTGAACATACTGAACATACTCTTCCTTAAATATACTAATATAAATGCAACCACCAGGTATTTCCAGTAGAAATTGTATGACCATCACATGACTGTGAGATGTTAATTTATGATCCTAATGCAGTTATCCAAACTGATTGGTTTGCCTTAAATGGCACGGAGCTGACAAACTCCTTGACAACGATAAATTCCAACACGCGGCGTAGGCATAACTTCGACAGGCATGTGGTCAGACTGTTAATGGACAAACGCCATGACACATGATGTATGAGCATGAGAGATGGAGCGAGATGATAGTAATTAATCATGATCTTAGTGTGGACAGGGTTTTTGCATAAAGTATTGATGATTTTTGCAATCACTGCAGCACATCATACACAAACTCACCACGAAGCAGGTGATAGGAGGATGGATACCATGCACGTGGGTAATGGGATGGAGGAGAAATGGGGAGGTGGGAGCGCGAATTCAACCAACCCACCTCTATGGGCTGAACTGACACAGTGGCTGGAGGGTGAGAGTGACATGTGAGGTGTGATGGTTAGAAAAAAGGCTGGTTATCAGTTGCTGCCGGCAGTCCACACACAACATGGCCGTGCATGACTGCGGATGCTTTAGTGGAGGGAAAAAAAGGAGAACTGAAAGGAGAGGTGAGGAGAGACAGCTCCCCCCCCCCCTCCCCCGCTTGACACCACAGATTCCCCCAAACTGGAAAAAAACAGATGAAGGATCAAAGAGAAGAGGGGGAAAAAAGGAGAAGAGAGAGCGATGAATGAAGGAGACTGCCGGACTCCTCCGCGGTCAATACCTGTGGTGGCTTCAGTATAAACAGACCCCAGGAGGTCGCCATTGTGCAGCCCATAGAGAGCCACCATATAGGTGGAGCTGGGGCTGAGCCCGGACATGAACAGACTGAGGGCGTCGCCAGAGAGCGTGAGGTTCTGGCGCTCGGGGCCGCCCTCCATGTTGGCCACCTCTATGACAAAGCCCTCAAACTCGCCCTCCTCGATGGTCCAGGACACGTTAAAGCTGTCCCAGGACACATCGGACACCGTCAGGTTCCCCACCTGAGGCTTCCGCTCCTCTGAATGACAGAGACATCAAATCCGAGGTCAGTCACAAATGGATGGGGGGAGAGAGGATGAAGGTTATTGTGCGTAAAGTCAAAACACACACACACACATTTGCACACATATACAAAAGGCTATACAGACACACACGTACGCACACATATACAAATGGACATGAGACACTCAAAACACACACACACACTCAGAAAGACATGCATGCAATGGTGGTTTTGATGATAATGGTGATGTTCATGGAGACAGTAAAGATAAAGTGATAAAGACCACACTCCTAGGCATCCAGGAGTCATACAACTATGTTAACTTTTTTCATATTGCACCATTACAGAAATAGCGGGAGTCAGTAAAAGCTCAGAATGAAAAATGAAAATGGTAGGAATAATATTTTGATGAGAAAGAAAGGGGAAGTATTGGTAAAAAGAACATAAATATTTATGGAAGCTCATTGGGAGTGGGTGCTAAATGTTTGAACACATAACACATAAGTGTTCTTTGAAGTTCAAGAAAATGGGAAATTCTCCTCGGACAATGTTATTTATTATTCTGCGAAGGGATACACACTCGAGCATAATTTTCGACCGTGCAGACAAAATAACTTCAGACTTCAAAAGAAGCTGAACAGCTGAAGGAACATGTTAAGGGGGTTCACGCGGAGCCCGTCTCTAGACGAGGAGATGTTTTTAACACAAAGAGAGTCTGCTTAGGAGCCCTAAAAACCTGCAAGGGAACTTTGTCCCCATTTCAACGTGACAGGTTTCATTTGTTAGGAAAGGAACAGAGTAGTTAGACACAGAAGTAGCATTAGGCCAAGTGGAGGATGAAGGCAGGATGACAACTAGACTGTGTTTCAGAGGTAGCTGACGTCTGTGTACCTTTGGTTGTGTTAGCAAAGACAAGGATTGGCTGTGATTGTTCTCCCTCCACCATCCCATACAAAGAAACCTCATATTGTGTCACGGGGAGTAAACCATCAATGTGGGCCCTCCTGGCACTGCCAGGCACCAGTTTAACCTGCGTTAGTGCCGTCGGAGTCGAGGAAGCCAGCTCCACTCGGAAGCTATCGAAAGCAGCCTCTGGGGCTGACCAGGTGACTGCCAGGCTTGTCTGGGTCACGTTCGTGACACTGAGATCACCTGGGGGGGCTAAACCAGAACCTTCTGGCTCAGTACCTGAGGCCCCCTCAGTTGGAGAGACCCCCTTATTTGGAGAGGCCCCTTTAGTTGGAGAGACCCCCTCAGTGGGTGAGGCCCCTTTAGTTGGAGAGGCCCTGTCAGTTGGAGAGGCCCCCTCGGTGGGTGCGGCCCCCTTATTTGGAGAGGCCCCTTTAGTTGGAGAGGCCCCTTTAGTTGGAGAGGCCCCGTCGGTGGGTGCGGCCCCCTTATTTGGAGAGACCCCTTTGGTTGGCGAGGCCCCTTTAGTTGTTGAGGCCCCCTCGGTAGGTGCGGCCCCCTTATTTGGAGAGGCCCCTTTAGTTGGAGAGGCCCCTTTAGTTGGAGAGGCCCCTTTAGTTGGTGAGGCCCCTTTAGTTGTTGAGGCCCGCTTAGTTGGTGAGGCCCCCTCGGTAGGTGCGGCCCCCTTATTTGGAGAGGCCCCTTTAGTTGGAGAGGCCCCTTTAGTTGGTGAGGCCCCTTTAGTTAGTGAGGCCCGCTTAGTTGGTGAGGCCCCCTCAGTTGGTGAGGCCCTCTTAGTTGGCACAGCCCCTGTCATGGGTGCCTTTGTTCTGGGCGGGGCTGTGCTGTTTGCTGTAGGCGAGACTCCAGTTTCAGGAGGCAACAGGCTTGTGGGAGCACTTTTTAATCTCAAAGCGACAACATCTGGAGAGGTAGACTTGGGTGCTAAACAAAAGTACATTCAGGGGTTTAAGAGCAGAAGACTGTTAGAAAATAAAGGGAGGATGAGAGGAGGAAGATTAACCTGTGGAAAGAGGACTTGGTTAGGTATGTTATCGATCAACTCGCATCGCCAGACACAACACTTAAGGCCTGCTAGACCAACATGTGTGCCTGAAGAAATACTGTGAGTTATTTTACTTTCCCTAAGGTACCTGCCATCTGACTTGAGCTTCATTCTTCTGCCGCTTTCATCACAAGAACAATGGTTCCGTCCAAACCATGCAGGGTTCATTATGTCACGACAATTATACATGCAACATTGTTTGAGCCTTAAAAAAAAAATGTCTGAAAAATCTTAAGAACGCGGTTCAAATCCTTACAAACAGTTGTGTGAATGATTCTATGACAACCACACTGACTGCAATGGTCAACCATCCGCCTATATAGCTTATCTGAGGTCATAGAATCATACCGTCTCACTGTCTTATGAATTCAACCATCTCATGATTTAATAGCATGACATGTTCATCATGCTATTTCAACATTCCAGACATTCAGGCCAGACAATCTAAAAACGCAACGTGGCCTGTACATATGAACCATTCTCGTCTGGGGGGAACTTAACTAACCTTGACACATGCAGGGCTGTTATGTGCACTCAGCTGCCAAGACATTAATGGCTGCATTCAACGCCATTAATTATTGAAGGGTTTGCGTAGTCTGCCAGAGCAGAAGTACACAGCACACTTCATACTAGATGAGGAAGCCATGCACTGCCGAGGAGTCCTCCTTCTCTGGGGACTGACATGCTACAGGTTGTGAGGTTTCGAAATCCAACATGCAGCCTGAAGTTGTTCCTCTGTGCCGGCACGACATTTACATTTAGTCATTTAGGAGACGCTTTTATCCAAAGCGACTTACAAGGATGTATACACATTTCTTACAATTATGGCACACTGCACATCAGGAACAATTAGGGGTTCAGTGTCTTGCTCAAGGAAACGACTTCTCTACCTCCTGTACCACTGTCGACACGCAGAAGGAGACAAACTGTAACACTTGAGCGGTAACACCTTGCAAAGTGTAATTCTAATGTAATCGTGGCATGGCACCAAAACCGCTAAAATAAATGGCACTAGACCCGACATGATAAATGGAGTTTACATTTCTCCTGGTTTATTTATGCATGTCTGCTGAGCCAGAACGCATCTGTCTCTCCTCATAAACAGACAAAAGAGTTTATGATTAGTAACATGCCATGTTTATGATAGAATTACAGAACTGACTCCTGAAGGTGTTAAGCGTTACCCAAAAATGGTGTCGACAGGGGGACAGTGAGGTGTGCTAAATGGCTTTGTTGGCAGAGAGTAACTGCTTTGCTTCTGGCAGCTCAGTGAAGAAGGAAATCCAAGCTTGCAAATGTTATCTTACTCTGCTGAATGTAAAAGTTCAGTCTCAGAACAAACTGCACTAACACCTCCACTGAGCAAATCATTTTTGCTTGTTTCAAGCACTGTGCATTGGCCAGAGGGGTATTGACTATATTCGGACTAGTATCAGGATCTGCCAAGAGTTGACTGCAACTGATTATGTGTAGGTGGCCAGTATAACAACAGAAAGTACTCTCACAAACCTGCTCAAACATTAACAAAGGTTTGTTTTTCTTTTACTTTTCAGGGTAAAAGAGTGATGTACAGGAAATAGATATGAAAAGCAATACTCTCCATTGTGAGACTGAAGATGAAGGCATGCATCTGGAAGTAAAACGGGATGGAGTTGAGTTTTTTTTTCAAAATGAAGGCGTGTGAAATGATCAGGCCGGTCTGATGGTTCAGTCATGCGACCGCTCGACCATAATCAATATGGGAGCGAGGTCATACGTCTGCATGCACTGCCTGTGGGGTCGAAAGCCCTGCCCTCCCTAATTTCATGACTCCACACACATCACAGTATTTCTCTGAACGCTTTCCAGTAAGTAAAAAGTCGTGCTTGTCTGGCATGCGGCTTAAAACGGAATTTTATACCTGTGACGGCAACAGCTTCAAACGGCGAGGACCTTTGGCTATTGATTACTCCATAAAGCCTTACTTGATATTCCGTGGAGGCGTTTAGGCCACGGATTCTAGTGCCTGCCGCATCTCCTGCCAAAGAGATCTCCTGGTTGTCCCACAATCCAGTCACATCTGCCAGTTCTACTGTGTAGCTATCGTACAGAACGTCTGCCTTCGATTCCCAAGACAGATCGAATCCGTCAGACGTGACGTCCGAGACAATCAAGGTGCCTGTCTCATCCTCAGGCTCCTGACCAGAGAACTGGGTACCAGGATTGTCTATCGGCAGAAAGCTAATGATATTGTCGTCCGAGCCAGTCGGAGCTGAGAGCTCGGGGCCTGATTCAGCTAGATAGAAAGTGAAAGACGCTACGGGAGAGAGACAGAGAGATACACATGAAAACGAGAGAGGGAAGACTTGTGAATACAGGCCCTGAACCAGTCCGTTAAGAGGTGTGTGTGTGTGCGTGTGCGTGTGTGTGCGTGCGTGCGTGCATATGTGTGTGTGTGTGTGCGTGTGTGTGTGTGTGTGTGTGCGTGTGCGTGTGTGCTTTTGTGCGTGTGTGTGTGTCGGTGTTTGATCAATAAATCTACATTAAGTCAGTGTAGCATTTCATATGTGAAATCCCAATGACTGAAGGCAACTGATTATGAGTTTGATGGACATTTTTCAATGTTATGCTTCAGTTGTGTTAACCCTGTGGAGTCCAAGTACCCTTTAAAAGGAACACAGGCATCATACAGTTGTATCACAAAGGATGGCTTAAGGTGTATGAACAAAAAGGCTCACCTGTGGAGGCAGATGTTACGGCAGGCTCGCTCCTCTTGCGCCCACGCTCCGCCACCAGGGTGACGCTGTACCGCATACCCGGGGTGAGGCTGGTGAGGGTGTGGGTGGTGGCATCGCCTGGCACCTCTACCTCGTCTACTCTGCCCGCTGCGGACTCTGTCAGCAGCCTGTAATTGCCGATCTTGGCCCGCGGCCTCTTCCACCCCAAGCTCATTGTGGTCTCGGTGGCGTCCGTCACCTCCAGGTCCCTCGGCGGGTCCAGGTCTGTGCAGAAGGGGGGAATACATTTTCTTTTTTTTTAAACACAAGGCAGCATATGGCAGGAGTAAGTATATTAGTGGGGATAAATTGCCTGCGACAAGTTGTCACAAAGCAGTTTGGCTTGAGGCTATTAGTGGATGACAGCTGCGGGGTTTAAAGAGAAGCACCGGTGTTAACATTCATAGCCGTGTAGCTCTCTATCCTGACACCATCGCAGTGTTGCTACGTGTCAGACTGTCAGGAGACCAACGAGGGCCGTGCGGGGCTTCGTTTCTCCCGCTCCGAAGCCAAGCGTCTGGTAACAGTCCGCCGCACTGCATGCTAAAGACGGTGAGCTCCTACCGGTCACGGCGTTGACGGTCGCTGGCAGACTCTCCCGCTCGTTCTTCACAGCAGTCACGCCGATTCCATACTCAGTCCCTGGCTTCAGGCCTGGTGCGTGGAAGAAGAGATCAGCGCTCAACTGTGAAACACTTATCACTTAGCGTCTTTTCAGATTTTAAGTAAAATAACATTTTGACTAAAAAATATAACATTATATAACAATATAACAATATAATAGTATGAATAATGAATAATTATATGCTATATATAATTAAACATGTTATATGTAATGTAACACTGTACATGTAAAACCGCATATGGATAGCAACATATGTTTGCACACATCTGTGCTCTCTTGTGAAACGCTTAGCGTCTTTTCAGATTTTAAGTAAAATAACATTTTGACTAAAAGATATTACAGCATATGGAAAGCAACATATGTACGCACACATATATGTGTATTTAAACAAATAAGAGGCCCCAGCAGATCATAATTATCATGACCTTGTTATGTCTACGATCTCGTACCTGTGATTGTGGCCTCAGTCTTATTTCCTGATCCCTCAGGGAACAGTTCCTCTCCGTGGGACGTTCCAGAGACAGGGCTGAACTTGACCCGGTAGCGGTCCACGTCGGCCTGGCTGTTTGTCCACTCCAGGGTCACGGTGCCATCAGTCTGACCCACCACCTGCAGATTTATGGGGGCGTCCAGGTCTACAGCACAGCAACAGACAAGAAATACCTTCAGCTCATGGTGTTCAACAACCCATCAACTCAATGTTTCTTTCTAGGAGAGCCCTGGAGTAATGCAACGGTTAAGGTCATGACACTGCTTGACTGAGTGAATGGCAAAGTGCCTAGAAACAATTGTATTGATATGGCGCTATATAAATAAAATTGAATTGAATTGAATTGAATGTCACCGGTCATAAACATCAAAAATAACTGCAAGATGCTCATTTTAGTGTCTGTACATCTTCCCCCCTACCTGTGGTAAAGGTTTCAGAGGCAGGGTCACTTGTCATGTCGCCTCTCTTGGACACCAGGGTCACCTCATACTCAGTGTCTGGAGTCAGCCCGTCGACTGTGTGCTGCGTGTCTGTGGGGGCCAGGTCCACTGACTTCCTGTCCGAGGGGTCGGAGGAGGGCCCGAAGGACAGGGCGATGAGGTCGATCTGGGCCACCGGTGGGGACCAGGAGATGACGGCAAAGGTGTCCGACACGTCACGCACCTCACACCGCCGTGGCGAGTCGAGCACTTGGTTTAAAAAATACCGAAAAAAAAACTGAGATTATGAGTGAGACAGAGCGAGAGGGGAAACAATATGGCATGGCGTGGTGATTTTTCTTGACTCCTGTCCTAATACTGTTGCACGTAGAAATCTAAATGTAAATAATAATAATAATAATAATAATTCATTTTATTTTTAAGGCACTTTTCATTCCGAAGAATCTCAGAGTGCCTACATTATAACTAACTATAATAATACAATACAATAAAAATGAGTTAACATAAGCATAATTGAAAACTTAGTGGTGCTAGATTTAACACAACTGCAAATGTTATCAGTATCATACTTAGGGGCTTCCTGTACATTAGCGAATAAGTACAGAGCGTTAGTTCCTCTTCTCGTACATAAGAGAATGAGTACAGAGCGTTAGTTCCCCTTCTCGTACATTAGAGAATAAGTTCAGAGCGTTAGTTCCCCCTTCTCGTACATTAGAGAATGAGTACAGAGCGTTAGTTCCCCTTCTTGTGCTCTATTTCAACAGGTTATCAATGCCAGAAATCTTCTCAATGCACCAGCAACTGGGGTTTCACAAAGGGGGCATTCAGACACCATACACACCATCACTCAACACTGCCCAGGTTCCCCTCTCTCTCTCTCTCTCTCTGAAGGCTCATTTCCACAAGCAGGCCAAGAAGTTAAGCAGTGAAGTAATGCCTCAGCACCGAAATGGAAAGAGCATAGTTCCTCTGCAGTCCCCCCCCGAACACACACACACACACACACACACACACACACACACACACACACACACACACACACACACACACACACACACACACACACACACACACACACACGCACGCATACACCTACACACACACAAACACACGCACTGCTGTTTACACTGGCAGGTAAGTCAGTCTCCATAAATAAATGATGTCAGGCCATTTCACAAGTGGGATGATGGAGAGGCCATAAAACTGAAAGTAAACCCTGTTAGAAAACCTCTCCATCGTCACACTTGATCAAATAAAACACCTGCTATCACCCTCGAGCTTCCCCAGGAAAGACTCCCAAAATAATCCACCTATGCATCCCTCCGCTGCACGGCTGTAAATCTGGGAATGCGACGCCGGGAGAGTCCATGTTTTTTCCATTGGAAATCCTCGCTGACACTTTATGTGGCCAAGGCAGAACTCCCTTTCCTACTCACAGGCTCTGGGATTTGTGGAATAATAAATAACTTTGTCCCACTCCATGTTATCTTGACACTTAAAGGGCTTTATGCTAGATAACACAAAACTCTTTGTCATTAACAAAATGGCTGTCTGCAGACCACAGCCAGACGTTTATGTGGACTCATTATATGGTATTCTGATAAATATGCCCCACAAAAGTGCAATCATTTGAGAGGATTAATAATAGAGTAATGCTGACTTTGAGAATGTAGACTTAGCCTCATTAAGGGTAGTCAGTGGAATTGAATTCAAAGGCATTTAGATCAATATGCTTCACAATGAGCTTTCGACTGAATTGTTTCATAAGTCTCAGAAGAGCAAGAGAAACTGAGCATTCAGAGTACTTGTGTTTTTCAAAAATGCCACTTACTTGTCACAAGAGTCTGGGTTGCCTGGGGACCCCTGGTGTTGTTTTTCACGACCCCGAGAGACACCTCGTACTCCTGACCGGGCCCGAGACCAACCTGCTCAAAGCTAGTCTGTCCCCGGTTCAGAGCGTTCAAGATTTCCCCATTTTCCTCTTTCTGAAGTCGCGAGAGAAAGAAAGATTAGAAAGAGCATGCATAATTCACACATAGGCCCCAAGCTAATTGCTTTTATAAGACTCAATATTAAAACAATGAGACTCACAAAACCCCTTTTGCAATTTACATGTCACAAGGGCTTGTAGTTTCAACTTAACAACCACTTTGTTTGAAAAAGTGAATTAAGTGTGAAATAAGCTCGCTAGAAACCTTCAGAGTCAACAGTGAATGGAATTTCATGGCACCCGCACAACAGCAGCTACTTGGGGATTTCACACTGTTTAAAATCAGCATTCCTTCCACACTATGAGTTTAAACTAAATTATTCTCAAACTGCCTCGTGAACTAAATGGCTGACAATGGTTATTAATGGGGGATGGCATTAAGGTTTATTACACTGTAATTAAACATAATAATGGTTAGTTTCAGCATCCTTTATGCTCGTTCAAAAAGTGCTAGGACGTGAGCCTAGAAGAACTCCAAGCCCAACTCCTCCTCGCCAAGATACACAGTTTTGGGTACACTCTGACACAGGGAATATCAATGTGAGACGTCTGAGTTTTTTTTTTTACACAGCACTTAGTAGAAGCAATGGAGACATATGTGGCTTGTTCCATTGAGAGAACCAGAGGCCTAAGTGACCTAAGACAGGACTGGACTGGTTTCCTTCCAGTTTGGGTCACAAATCACGTTCTCACAGACGTCCTGTGGCAACAAATGCGCAAAGTCACCCACCAATTCTCTGTATCAAGCCCATTGAGCTCACTGACCACAGCTGGGAACGAGCGGGATGGTTTATGTCATGTAATTAGAGCAGACATTGGAGTCATCTGTCTTATGAAGAAGTAACAATGACACAGAATTTTCTAGATGTCCAACAAAACAGCGTGGCAAGATATACATATATGTTTATACTGTATGTGTCTGCCTGGCAAAAATGCTAATATTGTTCTCTGGACTGCTATTACTCTCTCCATAAAATGTGGTGTACAGGGAAGGTTTTCAACTTGACAATTATACCAGTGGATTTGTATCAGATACATCCCTGTTAATTTACATTAATAAGACAAACAACCAGGTCTAGTCGCGTGCCCCATGACTTTGAACTAAGCATTTAATAGATCTATAAAGTTTGGGCAGTCCTGAGTTATTAAAAAACAAAAGGTATTTCCCACAGTTGGGATGTCCTAACATAACTCACAGTGTTCCTGAAGGAGAGCTCCAAGCCATCGTACGGGAAGTCTAGCTGGTCCCATAACACCTCCACAGACGACTCCCTGATGGACTTGAACCTCAGGCCGTCGGGCTGCGGGAGATCTGCACGGACAAGAGAGTTCCAGAAATGTTAACCCTTTATGCCAACAAACAGATTGAGGCGTGCTGAAAATCAGTCCTTTTCTCTTTTTTTTCAACTAACTTTCCTCCTTGAGAGAAAGGAATAAATAAATAAAAAGGGGGGGGGGGGCAAAACACCAAATGACTGATTCTGCCAAGGAAAGATTTCCCTGAAGTGTGAACATTTCACAGCAATGCTTGGCTGGTCTGCACCGTCGTCAGTGTGTTTCAGATTAGTCATACTTCCTGAATATCAATTCCCTTCCTACCATCCTTCGGTCTCCAACTGTGAGAGAATGACTAAGACCTCTGACAGGTGTCAGTGGAGGCATCACTTCCGCACTGGTACTGGCTACTTCTTATGGTGGGTTACTGCATCAGTAAGGACTGCTGGTCTAAAAAGCAATGACTGTTAAATACATGGACAGCATAGTGTCATGCATTTAGGTTACGAAGAAAATTAAGCAAGAAAAAATGTAGTTTATTAATAATCATATCGTGAAAAATAGCAGCCAGAGCATGCAGAGTAAGTAGAAAAATCAGTCAGAGCCACCCAGAACCAACTTTGGTTAAATATCTGTCATTTTTTAGTTCCTTCAGGTGGCTTCACTTTTGACGGAGATTGCACTGTCAAATGTTTTTTGTCATTGGTCTAAACCTAGCAAGCTCACAACCTGAAAGACATACAACAAGCTTGCTGGCATGCTGACTGGTGTCTTTAAGTGATGTGATTGCCGATGTCGTGCTGTGAAAGCTTTTCTCACATTCGGGTGGTGCATCTCCACAGACCACAGAACAACATAGAAAAGAGCGTGCTCAGAAGAGATAACAAGAGGACCTACGTGTAGCCACGCGTGCACTGACTGGAACACTCTTCTTGTTGCTAAGGACAGCGAAGACTTTGATCATGTACTCGATGCCAGGCTCAAGGTCGTCGATGTTGGCCGCAGTGCGGTCGCCCGGTACCGTGATTTCCATCTGTAGACCACCGGGTGCAGTGGGGACGTAGGTGATCAGGTACTCTGTCACCAGCTGCTCGTTGAACCAGGTGAGGTTGACCGACTCGGTGTTCACGTCAGTCACGAGCAGCTCCTTGGGAGGTGACACTGCGAGAGAGAGAGAGAGAGAGAGAGAGAGAGAGAGAGAGAGAGAGAGAGAGAGAGCGAGCAAGCGCGACATTAAACCCAGTGATCAAAGGGCACTCCAGAGTGGCCACTTCAAGCAGGAGTGAAATCAAAGGAAGGGTTGCAACAGGGCAACATAAATAGTCTCTAAAGCAATTTGCTGATGACCCAGTGGCTTTGCTTTAAGGTGAGATGGGTCTTATCTTTGGCACCTTTAAAGGGATAGTTCGGTTTTTAAGACATGAATATGTATGGCTTCCCCGTCAGCACTGTCATGCAATCATGCATCACTTACCCCCGACAGCGTCGTGTGAGCAGAGTTCTCGTCCAGTTTTGGTCAAACCGAAAGTAGTCCGGCAGGTTTGCTAGACCCAGCAAAATAAAAAGTTTCTCTTCCCAAAACATTATGTGTTCAAAAGAGTGATATATTTGCATCCCAAAAACATTGTAGTGGAAAAAGTCACACCTCGTTATCACTTGGCCCTATTTTCAATACGCTGGATACTGCAGAGTCTACGGCAGATACTACTAGAGAGTCTACCTGTTTGAATCTTGAAAGTTGATTCTTGAAAGTTTGATTCACCAAAGTTGCCTGACAGAAATGTCCATCACAAAAAAACGATGCTTTATATCAATTTTATCAAATGTTGTCTCAGTTTTCATCGTTTTCCTTTGATGGACGTTTCTCTCAGGCAACTTTGGTGAATCAAACTTTCGCGAATCAACTTTCGCGAAATAAAACAGGTAGACTCTCTAGTAGTATCTGCCCTAGACTCTGCAGTATCGAGCGTATTGAAAATAGGGCCAAGTGATAACGAGGTGTGACTTTTTGCACTACAACGGTTTTGGGATGCAAATATATCACTATTTTGAACACATAATGTTTTGGGAAGAGAAACCTTTTATTTTCCTGGGTCTGGAAACCTGCCGGACTACTTTCGGTTTGACCAAAACTGGACGAGAACTCTGCTCACAGGACGCTGTCGGGGGTAAGTGATGCATGATTGCATGACACTGGTGACGGGGAAGGTATACAGATTCATGTCTTAAAAACCGAACTATCCCTTTAAGAAATGATCTCAAATAGATTCCATTATGCGTCACATTACATAAACACAATACTTTGAAAATAATCCCATTTCCTGTGATGAAACAACTTCTCTGTGGAAAGTCCAGGAACTGAAGGGCAAAGTTGCAAGACATTAACACTGAATGGATAAAACAGATTTAGCTATAATTAGTGAACCTCGTATTGAGGAACAAAATTCTTCAGGCACTTGGTTTCTGGGTCCTAAAACTGAACATTTTGTCAAGTCTTTTATTGTTTTAGAGGGTTTCCCTTCCCTTTAGCCACAGATGACTATAAGGCTGTAATGACTCTACCAGACACACATATGGTATTGATCATCCTCAAGGAGTCTGGGTAATTTATATACACACAATCGCTTTGAATTGGCTTTCGGATTTCAGCATATTGCATGCTTTTTCCACAGTTTGCGGAAAAAAGGCCAAGTGAAACAAAATATGAAAAGGGAGCTGGTGAGAGGTTATAATGGAGGGTTCAAAGGAGGTCAGCGGATTATAGCCACCCACGCCGCCCTCCCTTCATTCCCACGGGAAGAGCAAGAGCTCACCATCTGAGCAATCCTCTCCGATGTAGCCCTCGTCACACAAACACTGTCCGTCTATGCAGCGGCCGACCCCTTGGCAGTCGTTCAGGCAGCTCTTCTGGCCACAGTCGTCTCCTTCAAAGCCCGTCTCGCACTGGCAAGCGCCGTTGACACACCGCCCCCTGTTGTTGCAGTTGGCAGGGCAGGTGAGCACAGAGCAGTCCTCTCCGGCAAAGCCCTCTTGACAGACACACCGACCATCGTCGCAGTAGCCCCTGCCTAGACAGTCATTGGGGCATGCTTTCAAGCTGCAGTCTTCAGCAGTGAAACCCTCGTCGCACACACACTGCCCGGAGACGCAGCGCCCGCGGTTGTGGCAGTCGTTGGGGCAGCTCAGCTCGCTGCAGTCCTCGCCGGTGAAGCCGGCGTGGCACACGCACCTGCCGTCCACGCAGTCGCCTCGTCCGTAGCAGTCGGACGGGCAGGTCTTGACGTTGCAGTCCTCCCCAGCGAACCCTTCGTCACACACGCACTGCCCGTTGACACATCGGCCCCGATTTCGGCAGTCGTTGGGGCAGGACAGCTCCGCGCAGTCCTCCCCCTGGAAACCAGCGTCGCACTGGCACTGTCCATTGATGCACTGTCCCCTGCTGTTGCAATGGTTGAGGCAGGAAAGCTGGCTGCAGTCCTCGCCCTGGAAGCCCGTGTCGCAGATGCACACGCCGTTGAAGCACTGGCCCCGGCCGTTGCAGTCATTCAGGCAGGTGAGGGACGAGCAGTCCTCGCCCGTGTAGCCGGCGCTGCACACGCACTGGCCATCCACGCAGAAGCCACGGCCCATGCAGTTGTTGGGGCAGGTGCGTGTGCCACAGTCCTCGCCGGTGAAGCCCTCGTCACACTCGCACGTGCCATTGTGGCAGCGGCCTCGGTCGTAGCAGTCGTTAGGGCAGATAAGCTCTGAGCAGTCAAAGCCAGTCCACGGCTCGTCGCACATGCAGTCACCGTCGACACATTGCCCGCGGCCAAGGCAGTTGTTCAGGCAGTCCGACTGGGAGCAGTCCTCGCCAAAGTACCATTCGGTGCAGACACAGACGCCACCGACGCACTGGCCGTACTTGCCACAGTCGACACGGCAGAACTCCAGACTGCAGTTATGCCCGCCGAAGCCGTCGAAGCACTCGCACTTTCCGTCAACGCAGCGGCCCTGGTCTGAGCAGTCATCTGGGCACGCGGACTCTGAGCAGTTGGGTCCCTTCCAGCCAGGCTCACAAACACAACTGCAGACCTCAGAGCTGAAGTTGCCACGGCCACTGCAATAGGGCGTCGTGCCAACAGTACCTGAGGAAGAACAAGAATGGGGGGAAAAAACTGAGAGTTACACATGATCTACAAAAAAAAAACGTGCAAGTCGACTGGTAGAAAACGTGCAAGTCGACTTACGACTTATATGACTTATGTCCAACCTATCCCATAGCCCTTTGTTTTAGGTAATCCATTTTACAATATGACATTTACATAAAATGCAATTCTCCTTTATTAGTAGTAATAATCAACCATTACACCACTGGCTTGTGCTTTCAATGGTCACAGATGATCACTGATAACCTGTTGAGTTTTGCTCACACAGATGATCACTGATAACCTGTTGAGTTTTGCTCATACCTGTGGCCTGGGCTCCACAGCAGCCAGCCTCACTGGTGCACTGTTCCCTGAGGGTGGACACCTCTCCCTCCAGCATCTCCAGACGGCTCAGCAGGTTCTTGAGCTCCGGGAGCCCGTCGTTGCAGACACAGGCCTGCTTGGGGATGTTGATGCGGTGAGTGAAGACGATCTGGTTCTCCCCGTCCAGAGTGTGCTCCGTGAGCCGCGTTCCGGGCGCCGCCGGGGCATCCTTCGGCTCGAGTTCCGTACCTCCAGGAGAGTCCAGATCCACGGAGCACATAGAGCTGGCAGGAACGTTGATGTTGTAGACGTGGTTGAAGACCACTGGTTGATGAGGGCTTGGGAGGGTGACATTATCCCCACCGGGACCCGTCAGTGTTTCGCGCCGATGTCTGAGGATTTTCTTCACCAGACCAGCATCACTTAAATTCAGTAGGACAGCTATGACAAAACCGGCAAGAAGCAGGCGGCTGGTCCCCGTCATTATTCAAAGTCAATTTGTCCTCAGTTGTTTGATTGCTTCTGGTAATAAGGATTTAGAACAAATCCAGTAAGACCTGGACAGGATGTCTGGAGATGGAAGAAAAAAGAACAAAAAGAATTATAGAAAATACCAAGGACAGCAAACCAAATTGCAGATGTCAAAGTGGATTGTCTCAAGCCTTGTTGTGACATATGGAATGTTTTAGTGGCTGTGCTGACTTAAGAGCTTCATGTGTTTTTTGGCACAAATTGGATGCTTGCTTTTTGTGCTTCATTCTTCATTGATGAATGGTTTAAAGCTGAATACACTTTCACTAACAAGAAGCACTTTTTCAGCAACATGTAAACACAGACATGCAAACAGACAGACATGAAGGCACACACACACACACACTCTTTATCCCTCTCTTCTCTCGCTCTCTCTTTCACACACACACATACGTAAACACTAAGACAGACAGACACACAGGCATGAAGGCATACACACACACACACACACACGTTATTCCTCTCTTCTCTCTTTTTCTCTCTCTTTCACACACATACACACACACACACACACACACACACACACACACACACACACACACACACACAAACACAAAAACAGACAGACACACAGACTTTGGTAAAAATGATGTACATGACTCCTGATGTCAGCTGATGTCCTGTGTCGGCTGTCTCAGTCAAGAAAGTACACTATGGTTTCACTTAATGAAAGACCATGTCACTGTGAGCTTCACCTCTTTTTTTTTCACACCGTGTGCTACACTCTACAGCCTTACAATCAACTCCTCCTAATGACCATTCTTTCCCCTTATGGGAACAAAGGGACCTAGAAATGCCCCTTATAATCATGCCGTTACGACAAGCTCTCCAAACCACTGGTTTTCACTCTGAAGCAGACATAAAGAGGTGAAAGCCCATACTTCCAGTTTACCTTCCCAGCTTCACTGACCTCTACAAAGGACTCTTCACTGCGACATTTCAGACTTCTGGTTTGAGCTTTTACGGCAACACCCACAACACCCACTTGACAGCATTGCAACATCCACACATTTTTTTTATGTATCTGCCAGTATCCCTTCTCGGATGATGTCTATATTAGCCTGATATCTCGTTCCTTGTTTGTTTGAGATTCACTGGCTATAGGCGGTGACATCTGTGACACATTGGTGGTATTTGGGTTGGAGTTTTAGCTGTTGACTGCAGGAGTGACCAGCTAAAGGCAGCTTCACCCTGCTACCCTCTGGCAGGCGCTACCGGGCCACTACAGCCCGCATCTCCAGACTGCAGAACAGTTTCATCCCCAGGGCCATCACAGAACTTAATAATCACACTACCCTCCTACCCTCCACCCAGCACAACTGCACTTTTTTTAGTGGTTGCACAAACAAATTTCGTTGTGTCTCTAATGCACAATGACAAATAAAGTCTATTCTATTCTTCTATTCTTATTAGGTCAGCCAGAGTGAGGGGCATAAACCATCATGTGCTCTGAGGCTGCTGACAGTCAAACACACAACCGTGTCTATAATAAAAGACACGGGGTCAGTTATTTCCCCATTCCTCTGACCTCGTCAGTTAACTGCTTTACACCCGCCTTTGTAACTGCAAAAAAAAAGACATCTACTGAGCATGACCTCCAGGTTAATGGCAAAGCACGTAAAACATCAGCGTGGAAATAATGTTCGCTGGCACTTTAATAGCGTGCCAATTAACACTTCTCTGCCTAATATGCACTTGTGATTATGTGTTCATAATGATATGGTTTGGCACCGCGGTGTCAGTGGAAGGGCACTCAATTCTATTACGCATTTGGCCTCCTTTGCTGCTTGTTTTTTTTTCTCTCGAAATTGTCAGTTAACTTCATTAATGGCTCTTTCTGTCCCTAATTAAAAATGCTAGCTTATATTCTCTACAGCTTGCTATATACCAAGTCATTAAAGAGAAGGCCCCAGCAGTCAGTACAGGCTGTATTACGTCTGGTTTTGCGGAGTCTTACTACGGCAACTCTGCTCTCTTGCAGACACCCCTCTGCATACAGGGGAAGCCTCACAAGTCAGCCTTTGTGTGGGAATATTAGCAATTAGGGGTTGCTCTCATCCACCGCTTTACCCTTTACCAAGATGACTTCATATCTGGAGATCAGAAGGGCTATAATTTGTGGGAGATGGATCAAACCCAGTGGCTAGCTCTTCCTCGCCGTCGTGGGAAAGCATTCCCGACTTTGGCGCTCCGACCTGGCAGTTTCCACATTTTCCCAGAATGGTGGCTGCACAGGCAGGCTCAGATAGGAGATGGATTGGTTCAGATCTGCTTCCACATTTATTTCTCATTCCTTCTGTCTGTCTTAAATGCATAAAACTGAAATTTAAGAAACCACTTGACAAAGCTGAGAACAACAGCCACGTGTTGGAAGGCCTTGCTGGCAGAACTTTGTTTCCACTGAATTACTCGATAGTGACCCCAAGCTCGGTCCCAGGGCTTAAAACTGAGTGTGAACTAGCGTCCAGGAAAGCGTACGCAAAAGCGAGTAGCCTCCAAGAGTGGAAATGTTGATCTTTTCCACATGTCTGGTGATAATGCCTGACCTGTTGAGAACTGTTCTCCATTCTCACGTTAGCACCGAGAGCACTCCAAAATGTAACAACAGAGAGCACGTGACGCGTCAATCAAGAACGAAACAGCACCATCTAAAACATATACAAGATCGTCAACCAAACCCTCAGGTGGGGCGAAATGCCCACGGACGAGAAGTCAGTTAATTAGAAGTTACATTTTGGAACTTTTGTCGCAGCTCCGTATGTCAGGCCCGTGGGGAAGGAAAGCTTCTCCCATGACGTACCTGTGTGTGTGTGTGTGTGTGTGTGTGTGTGTGTGTGTGTGTGTGTGTGTGTGTGAGCTTCTTCCATGCCGTGCCTGAAGCCTTCTGCACAACGTCTGCTGGCCCTGTAATGAGTTCCCCGGTGACCGTGTCTGTAATTAGCCCGGTCGTATCACCTTCCCTTCACTGATCATTATGGTGATTGACGCGCACTCCCCTCGCCTCAAATGCACAAGTACGCCAGACACACACACACACACACACACACCTGCATACTTTAAAACTCATAGCTGCCGGGTGCACAGGTCTGAGGCAATATAAGAGTCCATTTATTTAATGCCCTACAACTGATGTAACTGACAGGATGTCCAAATCTCACTTACGGACAAGATGGCAGCTTTGACACTCTATTACTGATGGGACGTCTCCACGTCTCTAAAACAAACTCCCAGTTAATGTGGAGCTCAAGTAAGGTCTGGAGGAAGGGATGCTTTGTGTCTTCGATAGCTCATCAGCCAGCGCTGACAAACACACCCGACACACGTCATGAATGTTAACCATCGACAAAACCTACAAGCCCGGTTCACACTGAGAAGGGACTACACTGACAGAGTGAACAAGACTGAGAAAGAAGGAGATGTGAAGAGAGGGAGAGAGAGAGAGGGAGAGAGAGAGAGAGAGGGAGAGAGAGAGAGAGAGAGAGAGAGAGAGAGAGAGAGAGAGAGGGAGAGAGAGAGAGAGAGAGGGAGGGCCTTTATTGTGAGGAATTGAGACAAGGAGATGGGAAGACAGAGAGAGAGAGAGAGAGAGCGAGAGAGAGGCCACTTAGCATTATAGTGCTGGAGGAGTTATTCTGTCTTGTTAATTAATGTAATTACACTGTCCTACCCACTGAGATGATGGAATAATAAAATGAGTAAACATAAAATGAACTCACTTAATATAGGTTTGGAACACAACAAGCGTTCTTTTGGGTATATGGCAGCGATCAATGGTTCAACCCACTCAAGCCCTTCTAAAGTCATTTGGAAACATTCTAGAAAGGCCTCATCTCGTCTCACAGCTCTTACGTAATGTCATTGGACAGTGTGTTGTCCCAGTGTATTTTTAATTTATTTCCCTGCTTTTTCCATCTTTATCCACCACTTCAATGTAAACACATTGATTTCTGTGTTCAGTCCCCAAAAAACCAAACCCTCTCTCTCGCTCTCTCTCTCAGATGTTTCCATTTGTTTGTGATAGCACGACAGAATTTTAGGGAGAAAAACAGAAAGAATAAATTAAGTGGGAAATACAGAAAGAGCAAAACAATTCTTCTTTCCTCCAGGATAAAGATAGGGGGACATTATTTTGTTGACTGATACTCACTTTGAGACCAGGCATCAGTTTTCACAGGGGTAAGCTATGCAAGGCTGTCTAGAAGTACCTGCAAATGCAATCTTGAAACTGTCTCTGCTTTCCTGTCTGGGTCTTGCCTCGGAACACAGTTAAAGAAACACGTGTTAATGTACTTCAGATTTTTAAATGCCCTGACTGGAAGTCCTTGCGTGGATATTCCGAACTGTCACCGTCCAATTGGCAAGCTGCAGATGCCTATTGTCTTCCATCACCGTCACTGATTGGGCAATAAGATGATGGGAGTAAGATACAGAGAGGATAAATGCCCTGCTGCACAGCACAGCACAGCACAGCCCTGAGGGGTGTTACAGTATTTTGGGCACTAGAACTATAAGTGTCTTTGTCTGGGACAGTTTATTGATCTGTGTTGCTCCATAAAATGTGGATAGCCAGATTTACACGTCTTGAAAAAAAGGGTTCCCCAGAATAAAAATCTTGCTCCCTGAGGTGGCCATCGGACTTGAAGCAGTCTGAGATTCCACGATGGCCTAATTTGAGGCACATTTGGACAGCTTGGAATTCGATTACTGGCTTATATGGTGACTTCAAAGTCCTGCAGCCTCACGGTTTGGTGAAACTTGTCATTTTTTTGATTAATGTTTTATAGGAACATAAAGGACTTTGAAGACAATGAATGGCCTATCCTGGTGTCATAGTTCTCACTTCCTTAACGCTCCATGTCTATTCTCCATTACAAAAATTGAAGCCAGCAGTCCCAGCAGGTCGCACACTTGACTGATGACAGCGCCCTGGCTCATAGCAGGATCTTTTATAAGGCTTTGTAGTGTCAGAAATATATACAGTGCTTGTCTGAAAGTGTCCCATCACATTAAACAGATTTATGATGAACGTGAAATAAAGGTAATGGAAAACCTTCATCAAGACTATGTAATTGCCAAGAACGAGCATGCTGTAATAATTCATGGAGCTGGTTCAGGTCTGCTACAGCATGGCAGAAATTATTTATACAAAAACTCTTAATGTCTTAGAACTAAAAGTAATTTTTTATGACGTGGGTTCAGGTAGCAAGAACTTCTTTGATGTAGGTTGATGTTTAATCAAAAATGCATTTTAAAAAGCTGAACCCCCGATGAGGACTTTTATAGATTGCCTCTTACTTGTCTCTTACCAATCAAACTACAAGGCAAAGCATTAACGGTGGTTTTACAACCGCAACATTCTCTTGGCAACATCTGCCTTCCCCTTGCTTTTTCCCTCTTCCCATAACCTACAGCGTACCCCTGGGGTTCAGACGGATCACGCTGGTTTAGGCTCCAGGGGCATAATGTCCCAAGACGAAACCGTGCGCACACAAGATTCCACTCACCTTTTCGTTGTGCAATTGAGTGGACATGCACAAGCACCCTACTCCACCCTCTCTTCTCCCTCAATTACACTCATTTGAATATGCTAATACATATAAGTAGGCCTCGGCTACAGCTGTGTTCAGACTTAAACAAAATGGCAAAACTAAGCAGCAAATCAACTAAAAAAGAAATGTCAGGATATGCGAGGTGGAAGTGGTCTTATCCAATGTAAAGGCAAGAAAACACATTTTTATTGCCAATTTGTCACTTTTACAACAAAAGAAAACAGTTGTTTTAGAGTGGCAGAGTGTGGCAATAGCTATAAATGCGGTGGGGTCAGTTATCAAGGTTCAACAGGTTATGTCCGCACTAAATAATCCTCAGACAGTCTTGGAGTTGGTGAGGATGGTTAACAACCAAGCCTTTAACTGTGAAACCACAGTGTTTTGATGGGCAGTTGAACAACATATCAAAATAACTACTCAAATAAATACAAAATCAGACATCAAGTTAATTGTGTCCAAGGAAGCCACCCATTCGTGCACCCTGCCACCTTACGATAAATTAATCATGAGTTGATCCAGGTCACCTTGCCATAATCTTAGTCAGTCGCATTTCATCCTGGATCACATATATGTTGCACGTTGATAGAATGAGAATTTAAAGTTTCATTGTACCTCCAACAATGCCTTTACGTTTTTGCAGTCAATCACTCCAATTACATTTGGGAAAACCACATCATATCGGAATTTTATGCACCTGGCTGACATACGGATAGCCCCATCCCGTCCTGACTGGTCTGCGAGTACCCTCTGGAATGCCCCTGTTGCCATGGAGCCCAATGTGGTAAACACTCGTAAGGTACCACTTGGAAGGTCCTCACAGCATCTCATTCTAAAGCCAATACACGTTCCCTTTTAATTCTGCCATTGGCAATACCCTAGCCTGGATACCAGCCTGAACTCCGCCCACAACATTTTTGGTCTGACTACAATTATGAGTATGGCATCGGCAGGCTAGCAATACCCTCTAGCAAGGCTAAAACTCCCATTATGATTAGACTTTGCATTGCACAGCATTTGTGCATACTTACACATCCACTTATTTAACTGCATACACCTTGATGAGCTATTATTTCCAAAAAAGGCCCATGTGGCAGAAGAAGAGTAGAACTGTGTTAATAATTTAGAAGAATGATCGTTTTTTGCACGTCGGCCTATTGACTTGAAACCAATCTTAGAATGTTAAGAGTTGCACTGCATAGCCTCTAAGGGTCACCAACGGACTAAAACCAGTATGTGCGTACACCAGATGCAAAGTTGGTGCAGTCAATCGCACACTCACGTTCATTTCATTGTTGATACATCGAACCGTGACAAATGAAGCACTTCGACCAAAGAGAATATTACCTTCTTGATCGATCTGTTTACCTGTCTTGATCGATCTGTTTACCGGTCTTAATCTGTCTGTTAACTTCTCTTGATCTATCTGTTTACCTGTCTTGTATTCCTGGTCTCTTCTCAACCCAACTTCACATCTTCTCACCCCCATGAGTTGTTAAAAAACACTGTGATGGTGGTATGCTAAGCCAGGTTGAGGTTTCACAAGACTTTCCACACACATCTGGCAAGAGGCAACATAAAGGTGTCCTTTGGATGAAGTCTTTACGAGTTGCCTTGGCCAAATGAGACTAATGACTTAAACCAACTGGCTCACTCACAGGAGACAACAGAGAGCCTTGAGGCTCATTCCTTTCCTAGAGGCATGGGTGAGGCCTGTGGTTTTCTCTGATTTATGTTTGGAGGTCGGCACTCAGGCCGTTTAGACCACTGTCCATAAGAAGTTGAAGTACCTGACTGCAGTTACAGGGCATGTTTCCTGGAAAAGTTTGTTTAGGCTCCTATACGGACTAAGTCTCTACATCAGGCTTATCCCATAAAACACAAGGTATCTTGGTTACCCAGAGAGGTTGCCTAGTGCTGTGTTGGGGAGTAGTGTGCAAGACTAGAGACAGTCACCATCATTGTATTACAGAGTACCATCTCACTTGCTTTGACATTTATGCATTAAGCAGACAAGTATATATTCTACGAGTATTTGTGTCACTTGGGAATTCAATCCATGGCGCCTTGGAGTTGTGAGGACCTTTCACTGTCATTTGAGTCACAGGAATAATTTCCTAGATTCCCAGATTTATCCCGAAAGAATCACACTGACTGTAAAATCCCACATTACTCGGACAGTAAAAGTCTGTAGGCGTTGGGAAAGGCGAGGCTTAGGAACAAATATTCCCCACAGTGCGCGGCCCAGTTTTAAATTCAGCGTGAGGTTGGTCAAGGACACCATGCTGCATTTCATTCTGGGTCTTTGGGGGCACAATTTGAGATGGCTGATTGAAAGCAATACCTGTGTTTTCTTAAAGCTTTAATCCAGAATTATTGTATCTTTATTACTCTCCCCCTGTCCTGGCAGGGAGCGGGGAACTTTCCCACATGGAAAAGGGGGGAGGAGGAATGTTGGCTCTGCGCTCGGGCCATCTGTTTCTGCTGGGCCACGGGCGAAGGCGTAAAAAGACTGTGTCACGCGTCCAGACGGGATGAGCCCGAGCGCCGAACGGCTTCAGACATTTTGCACCACCGGCCAAATTACCGTCAAGCGAAGACACACTTTTCCTCCGGGGGTGTCTTAGTTTACATGCAGCCGCCACTGTCCAAATTAAACAACCAGCTGCTCCCAGTGCGCACGGTTAGAGAGTCCTCTCAGCATCCAGGACATGGGCAAGGATAACTGCCATGATATTATCACCAGTCTCCACCCACCGAGGCTTAAGAACACCAAGAGCGGTTCCATGACATGGGTTTGGTGGGTAACTGACCATGGTGGACAGAGGGAGGATCCCAATAAAACAGGCCTACTGCATAGACACCCACATTGTTATGTTAGTTTAACGTACAGAATCTCTTACGTACTCTTATTTAGGGATCTACGTAATGTTTGAGTATTAGGGAAATGTGTCCACTCTCACTGGCCTGGCGTGGTGCACTGAAGTGATGACCATTGTAAGCACACCAGGTAACTGCCTTGAAAGGTTAGACAAAAACACGCACACAACTTAGTGCATATCCTCTTTGTCAGGCTGACTGGGACACATGGTGGAATCAGAGGTTGTGTTCACACTGAGAGATGTTTTAAAAATACATTAGGCAGTGTTGTGTCTACAGTAAAAAGCTTTTTAAAACAGTGGAGTTGGGAATGGGAAACACCTTTTTTTAGGCTCAAGGACAGAGTCAGAGGAGTTCATTTAAAGAGGAGTTTATGTTGTCGTTTCTCATCAAATTCGTTGCTCATTGTAGTGTTTTACTCCTCTACTGGGAACAGATTCTTGTTATACCTCTGAAAACTTTCCTTTGCCTCATTGTAGTGGTATTCACATCATTTCTAACTAAAAAAAGAAATAATCATTTTTAATTTCGCGACGTGATGGAGACTGACATTAAGTAGTGAAATATCATGGTGTGTCACTGACAGCAGACGGCAGCTGATGCTGGATCAGGTCCGCTGGATACGGCTCTCTTCCAGAGTCATCTCTGCCACAGGGCCTGTTTGTGTTTAGGGATCCGACACAGCGGTAGCCGTCTCAGCAGTGGGAGAGCAGCTCGCCTGGGCTTCCCTGCTTATGAAAAACAGTTGAGTCTCCCTCCAAGCCTAGAGCTGGGCGGTATATTGAAAATATCGACATATTCAATGCTATGTTTATACAATAGCATATAAGAAATTACCATATTTGAAATACCGACCGGCATCACTAACAACACACTTTTGCAGACAGACCAATTGTGAGACAAAGAAAATATTTTGTGTGTTATTTAGACGGAAAATGCATGCATCTTAGCGTTTGATTCAATTTTCAAAAGTAGCTAAAAGCTTCGGAAAGCATTAAAAAAGTGAGCTAAATTTGTTGTAAGGTGCTTTTGGTAGTCTGAAATGTTGCTGAATCTAGTTCTAGCAATCTAGCGACACAGCACACAAATCTCTGAAACCACTAGTGGAAATGGGGAGGGGGGGATTTGATCATCTCTTACTGCCATTGTGGTAATAGTTTAATAATCTTGTGGTGACTCCCCCATCACATTTTCCTACCACATAAAACAGCATCCGATTAAATAAAACCCTCAGTCCCCCACTGCTTCCGTCGTTGCAAGTTGACAAGATGGGTTGGTAATGCCCTGCTTCTTAATGTTTCAAAGTAGCGTGATCATATAAGGCAACAGAAGTGGTGGACCTTCAGGGTCTGGCTGCTGAGCCAAACCATTTTGAAAATAAAGAAAACAACACTTCAATTTTCACCTTCCCCCCAATGTCAAACACCTTACTGTGCCATTGGCTGAACTTACTTTAATGCTTTACTCACCAGCTTTCATGCTTTACTCCACTGCATCATGCTTTACTCCACTATAAGTGCTTTACTCCACTGCTTTCATGCTTTACTCCACTGCTTTCATGCTTTACTCCACCTCATCATGCTTTACTCCACTGCATCATGCTTTACTACACTGCATCATGCTTTACTCCCCAGCTTTCATGCTTTACTCCACTGCATCATGCTTTACTCCACCTCATCATGCTTTACTCCACCTCTTCATGCTTTACTCCACAACTTTCATGCTTTACACCACTAAATCATGCTTTACTCCACTGCATCATGCTTTACTCCACCTCATCATGCTTTACTCCACCTCATCATGCTTTACTCCACTGCATCATGCTTTACTCCACTGCATAATGCTTTACTCCACCTCATCATGCTTTACTCCACCTCATCATGCTTTACTCCACTGCATCATGCTTTACTCCACCTCATCATGCTTTACACCACTGCATCATGCTTTATTCCAGTATACGTGCTTTACTCCACTGCTTTCATGCTTTACTCCACCTCATCATGCTTTACTCCACCTCATCATGCTTTACTCCACCTCATCATGCTTTACTCCACCTCATCATGCTTTACTCCACCTCATCATGCTTTACTCCACTGCATCATGCTTTACTCCACTGCATCATGCTTTACTCCACCTCATCAGGCTTTACTCCACTGCATCATGCTTTACTCCACCTCATCAGGCTTTACTCCACTGCATCATGCTTTACTCCACTGCATCATGCTTTACTCCACCTCATCAGGCTTTACTCCACTGCATCATGCTTTACTCCACTGCATCATGCTTTACTCCACCTCATCATGCTTTACTCCACTGCATCATGCTTTACTCCACCTCATCATGCTTTACTCCACCTCATCATGCTTTATTCCACTACTTGAAAGCTTTACTCCACTGCTTGATGAAGGATGCTGTGTGTGTGGGCCTAACGTTGTCTCATGTTTATTCTTTTTTTAATCCAGAAGTGTCTTGGGAAATGTCCGAAACACCCAAACTTATTTTGGCAGTCTATAGGACAGCATAATGTGTTACATTTTTTTGCAGATAAATTACAAATACATATTGATACTTAAACATTATACTATGATATTACTGTATATCATATCGTATTGTATATCGGCATTTCTCCTCAGCATTTCGGAATATGAGTTTATTAACCAGCTCAGCCCTACTCTGAGCCAGACTTCGCTGACAGATCCCACACATCTGCTTGTTTGCTTGTTTCAGTTGTTTTTATATATTTTCTCTGAGATTCCTCTTTCCATAAAAGCCTGATCCAAAGTCCATTTTCTTTTTTTCACATTTTCACACCTTTCCTGATGCTGCCACCACACTGCACTTCGCTGGAATGAACACAAGGGCCGACAGACTCAAGTCTTTATATAAGATTTAAACATGACTTTCAGTAGTCTCAGAGGCCTAGTGGTTTTTTATTTATTTAAGCCACAAGTATGTGATTCTGCAGGCTCCATTGTTGATATTTGTCTGTACTCATATGGTGGTTGCTATAACTACAATAATATACACAGAATAACAGATTCATCCAGTTTCTTGAAGACCTCAGGAGATACGATCTAGCAACTTTGAGAAAGGTGCTTAAGAGATGTTTAAATTTCCAGCACATTGTTAAATAGACAGAATGGACCATTCAAACGTTCACTAGTATTGAGTTGTACAAATATCTAAAGAAAGAACTCTTCAATAGCAAGGCTGGTGTGTGCAAAAGAACGACAATGCTTTGGATTTCCTCCCAATGTCTGACCACCTCCTCTCACAAAGCGGACACTCTGAGATACGCTACGTATGGCATATGCATCTATTTTCCACCGGCTCACCTCCAGTAAAATGAGAAGCGCCATTAAAAAGAAAAAAAGAAAAGAACGAAATTGGGCCTGGAATTTGAGCGCCCCACCAGACCATCTGCATCCCAGTCTCCCTCACACATGCTGCGCTCCGACGTCTAGACGCTCAGAGGAGAGGAGTTACAAGTGCCAAGCCTCACTATCAAAGCCAGTACATGGTGACATAATTCCTGAATGTGTGCGTCGTAAGTCAAGATTCACAGAAAATACATCCATGTGCGCTGTGAGGCCAGTGCTGCTCTATTGTGTTATTCATTGGGTTAGGGATAGGCAGTGGGATAAATGTCCCATATTTTGCCCGTTGGTTGGAAACCCATCGCTAAGCCTTCGAATGACCAAAAAATCTGAAAAAATGCCACGAAACACAAGGCTTAGTTTGTCTTTTGCAGGCTCAAGTAATGTGTATAAGTGCTGACCAAGAGTGCGATTGTTCAATTATGTGACCACAATGTGCTCTTTTTCTCTCTTTTTAATAGAGCACGCCATTACCCTCTCTGGCTTTAATCCATTTTCCAAAGCAAAAGCGAATGAACTTTCACAGTGCTACCAAATCTCAGCTCAAGGAGAATTGTCCCAAGTTCAAATGAACTCATTCGTTTTCCTCCTCGTACATAACATTACAAGATGGCTTAAATGGACTCCCGTTTACACATTCTAAGAATATTGTTTGTGAGTTTATAAACACATTCATTCCCATCAGGCTGCATACTATCCAACTATTTTGGACCTCCATCAATCACCATCAGATTTGAGGGATCCTCAACAAAGAGTCTACAGTACAAACTAAAAACAAGGGAACATCCCCAATGGAGTCCCTGTGCTCCTATCACAGTGCATTCAGACAGACAATTGGGGGCTTTCGCTGTGAAGCCACAGACATTTGGGGGGGGGGGGGAGGTCAATCGGAGCAAAGTGCCATTCACAAGCTCAAGCCTTGGTCCTCAGGCAGGGGCGGGTCAATGAACCAGCAGGTCTGCCAGAGCTTTCAGCCTCTCAGAGCATCACAGGGAGAGCCACACATAACATGGAGGCCATAAAACACACGCAAACACACTCAAACACTCAAACACACACACACACACACACACACACACACTCAAACACACACACACACACACGCAAACACACACACACACACACACACCTCAGCCTGCTCTCAGAGGACAAGCACTGACTCACACACACACACACAAGTACCTGCATGCACACACTCACACACACTCTCAACCACACACACACACACACACACACACACACACACACACACACACACACACACACCTCAGCCTGCTCTCAGAGGACAAGCACTGACTCACACACACACACACACAAGTACCTGCATGCACACCCTCACACATGCAGTTTTTTCCTCATGCTGCCCATATCTGACTCACTGAAACACTGTCCACTCGCATACACACAGATCCCTGATAACTCTGTGTAACACAAACTGACACATTTGTCCCAACCTCAGAGTCTTATTTCTGCCGACTCATCAGATTAGTGAGTGGTTGAGGGCTCCCCGCGCAGGTGTTGTCTGGGGTTCAGGAAGTCCACCACAGACATAAAAAAGCTCTAAACAGCATGTTTAGGAAACAAAGTGGTCATCCAAATATGGACCAGCATGGCCACATGCTTCACTGGGTCCCAATGGAGAGTGAATCAGTGTCACTTAAGAAGCGACCCAAAGCAGTAAAGTTGAAGATCACAGCTTTCGACAGTTTACCACAGCGTGATAAAATTCCATTCCCCCGTCTGGACACACAAAACCAGAGTGATGAAAAGCGAAGAGAGATTTTGTGAAAGCTTGATAACTTTTTTCCAGTCTCTCTCTGACACCGCACAGTTGATCATCCCACTCCCCTCGCTAGGGAGACAGCATGTTTGGGCCTGGCTCTCGCTGGGAAGGCCATAACGGAAAACTAATATCGAGTGGACTTGTAATTCTGTGAGATTTCAAAGAAGACTACAAACCCCAGGTGCCCAAGGGACCAATTCCTTCTCCCCCCCAAAAAAACACAAACAGCTCTCTACCTTTACCACAGAGAAATACAAATGCACACACTCGCTCACTCACACGCTCACTAACACACACACACACATGTGCCTTCTCATAAATGCAAATGCACACACAGTTACCGACACAGATGTACACACACACAGGTATGTGCATGCATGTAGACAGCACACGCACAGGCCCATCCCCTGTTGTGGATTTTAGGCTTCTTAACACTGACCAGCTGCCTCTCACAAAAGTCCTGTTTTATGCTGACTTACGGTCTGTTAAAGTGGGAATGAGCGTCTCTCTCTCTCTCTCTCTCTCTCTCTCTCTCTCTCTCCCCAGCTGACTGTGGGGGCAGGCAATCCCTCCACCTGCTCCCTCACTCACTCACCAAGCAGTAAACCCATTGGACTTCACTTCACTTTCCATATTCACACATTCTCTCTCCTTCCCACACTCACTCTCTCTCTCTCTCTCACTCTCTCTCTCTCTCTCTCTCACTTTCTCCTTTCCCTCAGACAGAGGAGAGCAAATTAGGATTTTAGGTCAGGTCTGGTTATACGTAATGAATGAGGTTACCAGATGTTCCCACACTTCATTAAAACAGAAAATGTGTCATTCAAGTGCAAGACATTGCATAATGACAGGAATACATCGCAACGAATGAAGGAATAATGTGACAGTACTTTAAGAAGGTAGGTAAAGAATAATGTCACTTTGTTACTGTACCTAATTCATTCAGAACGGTGAATACAGAACTCACACATTAGAGTCCAACGTCTCATCTAAAATCACAGCTCTACATTCACATATTGGAGATGATGAATAAAACCGGATTAGAATCATATGCACAACGTTTAACTCCATGAGGCGTTACGAGACGTTACGAGACAGACACTGACTTCCTCGTCTCCATGCATGCAGAGGCAGGGTTGTTCTCCTGAGCTTACCTGTGGCGGAGCACCAGCTGCTTCCACCCAGATGCCTGTGGCCGCGCGCGCTGAGGCAGCAGACCGGCACGCCGACTCAATGAATGAAACCCAGAGCCCGGGCAGCCAGGTGAGGAACAAAGAGGAGCTGATCTTCCAGGAGACGCTCTTTTCAACCTCTTTGTGTCCCTGTCTTCTCTCTCTCTCTCTCTCACCGTCTCTGCGCGTCTTCCTGCTCTCCCTGTTTCGGTTCCTTTTGACTCCACAAGTCCTGCCGGGCTCAGCTCACCTTAGACCCTCCTCTGTAGGACTTGATGTGAGTGAGTGAGGGAGGGAGGGAGGGAGATGGAAAGAAAGAAAGAGAGGAGGGTTAAGAGTGTTCCCCTCCTTTTTAATACGGGGAAAGCCTTTGGTCAGACACCCTGGCGTTTTCAGACTGTCCTTATATAGCCCTGCTTGCTTTCTTCCTCTCTCATCATCTCTTTCTTCCTTTCTCGCTTACTCTCTCCCTCTTTCTCCCTCCTCCTCCTCCTCCTCCTTTCCCTCCCTCTGAAGCTCTTTCCTTGCGTCTTGAAATGAGATGCCTGTGTTCCTGTTCGCACTCTCAGTAGTGTTGTGTAGGAGCCGGAGTGTGGAAGAGGAAGAGAGAGAGAGTGAGTAGGGGTGAGAGAGTGAGTGAGCATTAGTGAGAGAGAGAGCGAGAGAGAGAGAGAGAGAGAGAGAGACAGAGAGTGGCAAAAGAAAGAAAGAATGTGAGATGAGAGCACTGTAAGAAAAGATCAAGTATGTAGGTGGAATCAAAAAAAAGAAAGTGGATAGTCGTGAAGGTTCATGTATATATAAATATAAGGGAGAGGGGAGGGAGCCATGTTAGATTGAACAGAAGTGACAGATGTTGGGAAAGAAATCAAAAGCAGAAAAGCCTCAGACAATATGATGGAGAGGTGCAGTGGCAGCAGGACTTGAGGTGCCATGAAAATGACAAACGCAGGGGGTCCATCTCCATCTTTTTATGAAACGTTCTCTTTCTTTCTCTTCCTCGTCCACTGTGAAATGTTTTATTTGCCTCTCACTCTGCACTGGTTAAAGGCTGTGCTGGGTACAGTCTATTAACGAGGATCACAAAACACATAGCTTATTTTTCCAGTCTCCACTTCCTTGGCCTCCAGTGATTATTTTCCTTTTGTCCGGCACTGAGCAATCCATCACGCCATTCCTCACGACACCTCAAGCAAATCCCCCAGAGGCAGATAAAAGGCCACATCTTCCTCTCTCTCTCTCTCTCTCTTTCTTTCTCTCTCTCTCCCTTTCTGTTTCTCTCTCTCTTTCTTTCCTTCTCTCTGTTTTTCTCTCTGGCTGTGCAGCTTGAGCCCTCAGGGGAAGTCAGTGCACTTTTATATCTTGTAAACTGAATATGATCTGGCTCACCCTACAAAGTCTTGTCTTATGGAGGAAGCTCTTGGGCTGGGATTTCGATTTCTGAAGTGTTTTACTGATGTCCATTCCTACATCTCGATGGTTCAGAAGCACTTTGATCATTGATCATTTGAACATCACTTTGATGTTCAAAGGCAACTTTCTAGCCACATTCTTGGAATGCTCTTAAATGAACTTTTATCACTATCAGTAATTTTATATTTCACATACATTGAATTTGAATTGAATTTATCTGCAGTGCATTTTCAGTAAAGCACACAGTGGCTTCAACGGTTAGGCTATGAACCATTGTTCTGACACCACATTATGTCAAAAATTGCGTTTCATTCATCCATTTCTATCTGGAGTAACGTGAACTGACTTGAACCCAGAGCTCCTCCAGTCAATCACCAGTATCCTCAAACGCTTGCCAGTTTGTTGATTTCAATGTCCCCGTGTAGACTCCCTGTGTATTTGGGTTGGTAGCTTGGCTCCCTAGGGCCACTGAAATCTGAAGACATTTGGCTTATTTAGAGTACAGACCCTCATCACCCCAGCTGGTGGGCTGAAATACTGAGGCAGTAAGGCCTGGACTGTAAAAATGGGGCCTTTCCAGAGAACTGCAGTGGCAAATGAGTAATCTAGCAAAGATGTCAGAACGCTAGCTATGTGTGTGGAATTCTCTTATTAGAACCCCTCCATCAATTTGAAATAGAACTGTTATGTCGTGTCCATGAAAGAGCGGCAGAAGAAGAGGATTACGTATATTTACTGACAGTACTTCTCTCTGAGGAGGAATCAGCCTCTTGGTTAATGAACACACAATGAAGTCATTGGGAAACGAGAAATTATTTTAAGATAACAAAACTTTGTCCATTAGCAAAACTCCACATGGGCTCTTGGGACACTTTGTCATGTAACACCCAAGATGTTTCCGGATCAGGTTAAACACATAACTGCATTAAGCACATTAAAATCCTATTCCGTAAAATTACAGACACTTCAGTTCGAACTGTGCATGAAGACACACAAACGCTGGCAGGGCTTTGCCCCGTCGTGAACACCCACCACAAGGCTTTTCCACACTCATATCCACTCACACATGGATACATCTAACAGGCGCAGAACACCAAAGCTCAGGAAACGGGCTACACTTCGGCCAACAGATTGGAAAGTGTCCGAGTGAAAAAAGCAACAAACAGAATCGAATGAATCCTTGGCAAATCATGATGTCTGTAATCGGCATTAGTGAACTCAGCCCCTTTCTTCCTCTCTCTCTGTCTCTGTGAAACTGACAGTTCTCATGGAAAAGACTATGGCAGCATGAGCGTAAAATTACCTAGCACCAAACGCGGTTCAGGAAAGTGAGAGGATGGGTGCAACAGAAGAGTTTTAAATGAGGTAAAGCTGAACACTGTATCGCCTGGCATGGAAAACAGACAATGCCTCTCTCTCTTACTCCCTCATAGGAGCAATTTCCTCAAACCCCTATTTGTCAAACCTTTTATTTTCCATCAAAACCACAGCCAGCTGACCCCCACCATTTCCTATCTGTTTGGCACTTCCCTTCTCTGGCAGCATAAAATGCACGGCCTCGCCCGAGCTTCTGCACGCTGACAACATCTCTGGACATACAAACAGATGTAGAGCCCTGGCAGCTTTGATGATGACAGAAGGGCTCCGAGCAAGCGATCCCCGAGTCCACCTGTTTGTAATCACCTCACGCAGTTGGCCGGTTGCAATTAGGCAATTCCAACCGATGGTGGTGTCTGATAAACAAGGGGGGAGACAATGCATGTGGGATTCTGGCCAAAGCATACTCACCTAATGCTCTCTTGATTTCCAAGGGTTAGCAAACGGTTTCTGCTAATGTGCAATTACCCCCAGTCATTACTCAGAGCCAGAGGCAGAGGAGCAGGGATCAACCGCGTTTTGGAACGTTTTCAAATTGTCTCGTCATGTCTGAGTTTGCCCATTTTTTTTCCACATCCTTCCAAAAGTGATCAAAACCTCATCTGGTTTCAAGTTTAATTTCCCACATTTAACCTCATTGCCCATTAATTAAGTAGAAAATTCACCAAAGCACAACTCAGCATTATACATCTGTGCCTAATTAATTATCAATTTCCATAAGTTGGTCTACACTCACGGTGTCAACTCAAGTCATGTTTATATTTAATATATATATTATACAGCACATTTAAATCAACTGTGCTGAAGTGCTTCCCAGGCTACAAAAGAAAACAACTAACCAACTAAAAATGAAAACAATAGATAAATAAATAAACAATAAATATGTCTGTATTAAAGTATGCCGCAATGACAGGACAAGACAATACAACCACTGGCAAGGTTTAAATGTAGGATCAGTGCCAGGTCAAAATGGCCCGTGGCAATTAGTTCAGTCATTCGGCACGTGGATCAGACCAGAATCCCAAACTGGGGGAGACGCTCCGTCTGAAATCGCTCCTCATTGAAATCCATTGAGTCATCAGCACCTGGTCTGCTGTGGTTCAGCCGCTCAACCACACTCTATCACACCGCTGCCGATGTTCTTGGAGGCAAACTTCTGAATGGAAATTTGAACAGAGCATCGCTGTAAGGTGTGGTCTGCTCCCAAGGCCTGGCACCAAACCCTTTCCACCAGTGCGGGAAAGTTAGCCAGGCCTGACGAGGCCGAGGCCAGGGCAGAGGCCGAGACCTTGTTTCAACTCTTGTGTGGTCTCAAGTGCAGCACAATGTTTCTCATCCTAATTATTGGAAAAAACGAACACGGGCTGGGATTAGTTTTTTACATTATGATGTGGAGTTTTTTATGATAAAAAATGCCTGCTGCTCATTTCTCAAATGCCTGGTGCTCATTTCATTACATTTAAACTATCAAGGCTGTGGTTTCAGCATCCTACAAAATCCCAGACACGTGAAACCTCATGTTTTTTTGCAGAACACACGGCAGGATTTGCCTGTCATGAAGACTGCAGTGGTGCCCTCGACCAACTAATTAATTCTGAATAGCCAGAGGCAGACATGCTAAAAAACTAACAATCTAACACAGTAGGGGATGCAAAAGGATAGATGTGACACACGGCGGATGACTAACAATGTGCTTGTCACAGTTGGCTATGCATCAATAACCAGGAGGATTACATAAACCCCACTAGTAGCCATTTCAATGCTACCTGAGACTTCAATAGGTAACGAATGCAAGAGGTGAAATAAGATTAAATAAGAAGAATGCTCGCTGATGAAAAATGTTATTGTGAGTTTTTTGTCTGGCAACATATTCAAGTACATTTCAACACGTCTACTGTTTTCCAAACACCAAATGGAAAAATAGTTCAAAAACGAAATAGATTGATGAATAAATGACCGCAGACACCCCTCTGGCATAGCCACACACACACACACACACACACACACACACACACACACATCTACCGCAGACACCCCTCTGGCGTAGCCACTGCATGAGGATGATCCTGTAAAAGCTATCAGCACACTTTGAAAGCTTCCCAACTCATCTCTGAGAACGCATCACTCTGCCCTGGAGGCGACATGGCACAATCAAGCTTCGATAAACGTGAGGTTGCCTGCTCCACATAAAACCCTTCTGAAACTCCAACTTCTCTGTTCATCAATGCAAAACTCTTCCAGAGGTGGAATCAAATACAACAACATAAGTTAAAAAAACAAGACAGACAAGTATTCTGTCCATTTCTTTTGAGGGAAATGAAAACAGTCCATTTCCTAAGCATAAATATTTATTTCATGGTCAACTCTCTCACGAACATCCCCCCCTGGTGCCCAACAGGAGACCCCCCTCAGCTTGTGGAACACAATGAGTCCACAGTCTCTCGAGAACCCCCACGGGAGAGGAAGTTTCTGCAGATACGTACGGGGAGTTTATTTGGGGGTAAGGTGATGAAGGTGCGCTCCTTAGCCCTTTAACAGCTTGAAGACAGAAGCCCCACATGTGTTTTCGCCTCCACGGCGTGACCCCCCAAGGAAGGTCAGCTGACCCGTTCACGCTTAAACCGCTGCAGTGTGCAGATGTACGCACTGAAAGACAACTTACAATACAATGGGACATAACCCCCACGAGGAGCTCATTCATAACGCAAATATGGACGCCTGTGGTGTCGTGTCCGGGGTGCCCATCTCCCACGGCTCTTTTTGTTTTCTTCTACATGTTTTTTGTGACCCAGTCCAACCACATCCAGTGTGACGTTCACTTATCAGGGTGCCAGTGACTGAACTGAGGACGGGGGTGTGTTTGTATCCTGACGTACTCTCTCGCCCAATCTGCCAAACAGATGTGAGAGCGCGAGGAGAGGAGACGAGAGGGCCTCACAAAAAAAAAAAACAGTGCGCAAGGAAGAGGTTTTAAAAGTACATAGAGGCTCCTAAAACTCCACAGGTGTCATGTGCCCCTGCGTTTCGGGTTAGTTCTGCTGATGTAGATCCTGTTCTTCTCAACCGTTCTTCTGAAACCAATGCCAAAATGCCGTCTGACCTAGTCAAAACTCCTCAGACAGGGTGCACAAAGGTGCAGCTTTTAGTTTGATCCGTCACGTTACGTACGTTATGAGTAATATTGATGTAACAATTAACAAGACAATATTTACAAGTGCACACAAACACACACACACACACACACACACACACACACACACATGCAGCATTACACATACCAATCTAAACCTAAAATCCATAATTCAGTATATGGAATATGTTTAAAGAATAGGGGATCAAGAGAGTGTGTCCAGGATGTCCTGTAGCCCTAATAAACTTCATTACCAAATGGGAAGGTCACCTCTGTCTGTGGCTCTGATGGGAATGACATACACACACAAACAATAAATAAGGAAACAAGGGTAAACAAAGGAACCGATGATTCACAAGGTTGAGACAGATCTCTGGCTATGCGCAAAGCCAGCCACAGACACAAACAATGACATGTGTCCAACTCTACAGCCTGGGGAACCCTAAACACAGATGTAAATCCGAGTGTAAGTAAAGCACACAATCAGCAGGGACCGACATTAATGACCACATTAAATCTAAATATTAATTTGTATTGCCCCAGTCGTAAACACTACATATACATGTTTTGTGGACTCAAACTGTGGAGCATACTCTCAAAAAGCTAACCAGATGAAGATGAGCATCTGACCTTTGGTTATGTCTGCTCCCACAATGTGTAGAGTTGTGATAGAAAGCATCTGTGCCTGTTGTAGCTTCACGTGAGCACATGTGTACATTTACATGAACTCATTTGGCCGACGCTTTTATCCAAAGCCATTTACAGCTGAGGTAGAGTAGTGAGGAGACCCGTTGATAGTAAGGAGAAAGGAATTATTCTAGTTCATCTGACACAGCTCCAAGCTATGAGGAATGGCGTGGAGAAGGAAGACAAACGCGACTGTCCTATTTCACTTCTTTGTCATGACTGTCCCTGATAATTACCAGTGTCTTGAAAACATTGTCCATGTGTGATATTTCAAGAAAACATTCTCCAGTTCACCAGATCACAACCTAACCGACCTAATGAAATAATGAGGACAAGTCATTTGCGGTAATAAACCATATGTCAAAAGAGCACATGGTTAAGTGTCATATTAATGTGAGACCAGGACAGCGAGATGAAAATAATTGAGACGGTGGAGTCACTCCCGAAGGCAGCCTGATCTATGAGGTCACGGTGGTTTCCTCGACATCCTCCAAATGTTATTCTGCAGATGCTGAGAAGAACCGCAGAGTCATGGCGTAGCATAAACATGAACAAATATGGGATTCACGCCACTGTCCTTCTGTTTCACTCAGCTGACAGTGTCTGCCAATGTAGCGCTCAGTGTACTGACCTGCTTTTAAGGGGTATTACCTTTATGTGTGTGTGTGTGTGTGTGTGTGTGTGTGTGTGAGTGTGTGTGTGTGTGTGTGTGTCTGTGTGTGTGTGTGTGTGTGTGTGTGTGTGTGTGTGTGTCTGTGTGTGTGTGTGCGTGTGTGTCTGTCTGTGTGTGTGTGTGTGTGTGTGTGTATATGTCTGTCTGTCTGTGTGTCGGTCTGTGTATGTGTCTATGTGTGTGTGTGTGTGTGTGTGTGTGTGTGTGTGTGTTTCCCAAGTCCAGACCAGGGCGACAGGGACCACCATATTGTTACATGGCAACTGTTTACAAACAACACTGGCAGCCCAGCTTGATAGACGGCTTGCGGTTTTGCAATAATTTTTCTGTTGCTAAAGGACAAAAGCCATTAAAAACGTTTACAGCATGTGTTAACTTGTGACTACCTGTTGGCACGATACTCAATGAATCTCTCCAGTAACCTGTTTATGATTAACAGTATGCAACAGCACGACGTCTATATTACTACCATGTGCTGCAATCATCGTGATGATCACGTAGGCTATTTCTGTCATTATCACTAATACGGATGCAGTTGTTATTATGACGTTCCTGTTTTGTTTGCCTTGTGGCTCTGATCTCACTGTAGGGGAGAAATTACTTTTCCACAAACTTCTCCAGATGTCTTCTGCGAATCCAAGCGGCCACGGACCCATTTCCTGCACATGATGACCTTTCTCCTTGTTTGAAACTTCCAGGGAATATAATGTCCATGAGGCATTTTAGCATTGTGTTGATTGCTTAAATGTTTATACACGTGTGTGTTTGTGTGTTGAACAAGCATATGTGCGTGTGTGTTCAGGTGAGTGTGTGCAGGTGTGCATGTGTGAGAGAGCGCACCTATCTGTGTGTGTGAGAGAGTGTGTGTGTGTGTGTGTGTGTGTGTGAGTGTGAGTCTGTGTGAGTGTGAGTATGTGTGTGTGCGTGTGTGTGTGTGTGTGCGGGTGAGTGTGTGTGTCTGTGGACTGTATATGTCTGTGCTTTGGTATGTTGAGAAGCCCTTTTGCATCCAAAGACTTTGAAATGAGCCCATCAGAACCGGTTTTGCTTTTGTACCCTTTATTTGCATATATCTCAAAAACAATGAACTGGCATTGAGTTAGCGTTAGCCGTCCATCTTGTTGAGACTGCATTTGATGCACACCTTCTGTGGGCCAAAAATAATTGCTGTGCATTCCAAACAAATTATGCGGCTTACATCAACAGCCAACGGCCTGATGTAATCCTGCAATCCATAGCCTCTGATTCAAGTCAGGAGAGTCATGGAAACTAAAAGATAAAGCACTCTCTGCATCACCAGGTTACACTTGAGTTTATTTATGGACGTTAGCTTTATAATACGGCTAAAGTCAAAGACATTAGCATGTGGCTAACCTGAGCTGCCACAGAGGTAATGGGGCCTCCTCCAGTTATGATACTTGAGATAATTATAGTTCCTCCAACAAAAAGAACAAGAAGGTGGAAGGGGTCAGGGTTCAAGTGGCCTGTCAAAGAAGCCAAGCAGGAGGCTTGTTTTGATCTCACACATCCTGGGTCTCGTGTATGTGTTCTTCACATTCACAGGGCAGTGCTTGAGGTCACGGACACTCTGCAGGAATGTCACTTCTCTTTAAAGTGTACATCTGCTTCTAATACACGTGTGTTTAGCAAATCTAACAACAGAATGCGATGATTATGGGTATTATAGGTGAAGATGGAGATGATAGGGGCATTTAATGGGACTCTGAGAGACCAGCGCTGAACAGTCAAGGAAGACTGTCAGTGTATTCATTCCCATGCATTACAATGCAAGGCTATTAATAATACAAGGCTGTCTGTCAACTTGTGACAACACAAAGTTCATAATTAATTAAAGCTGTTACTGAATTACTGATTCTTGTGAGAAAGACAAGAACATGTCCAAAGGGGGTTAGATGGGAGACAGGATGTGTGCAATGGGGCAGTAACAGTAATCCATACAGCAAAACAATTGGTCACAGCTTCATACGATTATACTCTCGTGCTAGGAAAATACTCCACACCCTACAGTATAGTACCTGGTATCTAGAGTTATGTCATGAGTTCCTTTTGACGTATGATTGCTCCTTTCCCAAATGTCACCAGTTAAAGCACAACTACCTCAATATGTGCTGGCCTTTTCTGATAATGACTAATGTCTGATACTTTGAACAGACCTGCAGAAGATTTCAGAACTTTTGAGCTGCACATGATGACAAGTAGGGTGACCAAGTGTCCCACTTTGCATTGTACTGTAGCTACACAGTATTTCTAAAACTGATTGTTCAAATCCTTGATTGTGATGGGCTAAAAGCCGTTGTAAAATGCAGCATTACCTTACAATTTGACCTCATAACATTCTACAATAACATTCCATATTACTGCGCAGGGGGTGCCTAACAACCCCCCTTACCTGTTCTAAAATCATCGGCCTCTTGGGGCTTATACCTTAATTTTACCCTATGCCGGCATCGGGCATATTGAGATAATGTCCCACATTGTCCCACACACCAACTTGCAACTCGTCCCACATTTGGTCTGTTTGGATCTGGTTATCCCTGAGGACAAAACATGGCCACAGCTCTACAAAGAACAACATTCTACACTCTACAATTATTAGGAATTGACGCTGAAATTTGTTCACATGCTTCACTTTCCTTGTAAACACGCTGAGGATCATCCAGTTATTCTCACAGGCAACCATTGCCGTAAATCTGGGTCATGGTCGTGAGCATGTGTTAATTTGCCACAATTTATGGGCAGAAAATGAATATTCCTGTGTTTTCTCCAGCTGCTCTATGACAGTAAATCCTTCAGGAGCATCTGGATGACGGGGCCAGGGACCGTCCCCCTTTAACGTCCTTGCTGCGCGGGAACGGGACAGCTCAGGTCAGAAGAAAGTCTACTGTTCCTGTGTTTGGCTCTGTGCTGTTCTGCACTACTCTGCTTGCATACTTCACATCAACTTGCATCAAAGTGTGCAAATAAATAAAAAATAAAAAAATAATAATAATATAATTAGAGAGCAACATTAAAAAGGCTGTAGAGCCCTCTGTGTTTTGGCCTCCGGTTAAGCGTATTTACTAAATGACAAGGCACATCCCCTTGCACCTCGGCACACACTGACGGCGAGAGTGACTCAGACACGCTCAGAGGTGGCAACTCAGTGGGCAGACTGTAAGCAAATCAAACAGGCCGTTAATTAAAATCGGAAAATTAAATCCGCTCCCCATGGCAACATTTAATTGCGGACCAAAAGGAACAAAAATGTGCTTCGTGACACTGGTCGTTTTTTCTTCCTGTGAGGCTCAGAGAATGTTTAAACAGCTGTGTATTACTGTTCTGTATGTGTGATGCATAACACAGGGGAAACTATATTCGTCCCATAGAATGATGACTTGAAGTTGAAGTGCGTTAACCACTGTTTGTTGAAATACAGCAGTTGCCAAGAGGCTTAAGTATTTCAGGTAGTCATTTACACTGGGCAGTCTCTTATCAAGGAAAATAGACACTTTGTACAAGTCAAGTGGAGAGTGCAATCAGATTAAATCATTTTCTCTTTTATATCCAAATTGCCGACAGCAACATTGTCTCACATGTTGTGAAGTTGATAAGGCTGTCAGTGTTAAGAGCAATCCTAAGAGCCTAATTAGCTATGTCACAGGCTCATTAATATTGATGCACCCGACGCACTGCACGACACACGCTAAATTTTGACAGAGAGAAAACACATTTATGTCCTGAATGTGTACTTCAGTGAATTATTACTGCACATAGAGGCGAGAAGAGTTCTTAGGAGAGACGAGGCATTTCCAAGAAGGCTTATTTCATTTGACCAAATCCATAACATTGCTCTATAGCAACCGCAGTAAAAACAAATAACTCTGACACACACATCCCGTACCACTTTCACAGGGGATGAGGAGGTGCCAGTGGAAGAAAAGAGACAGGCACCTGGAAATAAGACTGGAGACATCTCCAGTGTGACAGTGTTTCCTCTAAGATGTCTTAGTGAAAGCCCCCTTGACTAACTGCTCAGAACAGCTGCAGGTCATTGTCATAGATGTTGTGATATGGTGGATTTCCTGTTTCAAGCATCCAATGTGTCTGTATCCAAAAGAATACTTAGTGAATACATGTCGGACGTGTCCCAAAAAGTCAAAATGTCTTTCATTCCATGTCAGATTGAAAAGGAAAGAATATCTCACCAGATTCCAGAGTCAGATTATCACATCATGGGTAATTTGTTTACTGGAGTATTCAGATTCACAACGTATCCAATGAAATAGGTCCAGAAATTATATTAAAGGAGTCTTTTGGGGCCTAAACACTAAACCTACACTCACAAAATGCACATTTTGAAATGTCTGAAACCTGACAATCTGGGATTGGGCCTGCAGGATGTCATTCAAATGAAGGAATGCAGGTGATAGGCTGTGCAGAGCAGGGGAGGGATGAACAGTGGTTCAATCTCAACTGTAACTAATAATAACTTATTATATGTATGAAAGCCTTCCATTTGTATATTTAGCCAAATATATTAAGCTCTACAAAATAACTATACTATTTCAACAGTCCTGCTGGTCATGTTGACCATGCTCTATTTTTTCCTTCTATCAAAATACTTTAAAAGGAAATATCAAATAATTTTTTTATGATCTATAATAAAACTTTACAGGACAGGAATTGCTTTTTTTCTCTAAAACATGAGGAAGATTCAGTGAAAAATGATTTAAATAAAAAGTAGGGTCCATGGCCGAGTCCTGCATGCATAAGGTCAGAGCAGGTCTCTTTCCTCACCAGCGCTTTGGCATTTTCCAACCCTGGGAATGTTAAGGCCAGCCCGGCCGGGACAGGCAGGCTGGTTTGGCCCCAGCCCGCTAACAGGGGAGGAGAGGGAGGGAGACAGGTAGTGAGGGAGATAGACAGGTAGAGAGGGAGGAGCAGGCAGCCTGGTTTGGCCCCAGCCCGCTAACAGGGGAGGAGAGGGAGGGAGACAGGTAGTGAGGGAGATAGACAGGTAGAGAGGGAGGAGCAGGCAGCCTGGTTTGGCCCCAGCCCGCTAACAGGGGAGGAGAGGGAGAGAGACAGGTAGTGAGGGAGGAGCAGGCAGCCTGGTTTGGCCCCAGCCCGCTAACGGGGGAGGAGAGGGAGAGAGACAGGTAGAGAGGGAGGGAGAGAGACAGGGAGAGAGAGAGACAGGTAAAGAGGGAGGAGCAGGCAGCCTGGTTTGGCCCCAGCCCGCAACATCTCAGCGCTTTCACAGGCACATCTGCTAAAGCACTGCGGCCTCGGGCCTGAGTGTGCGGAAAATCGGCAGCAGCGACTACGCCCTGTGCAGTACTTTACCATAGGGCTCTCTGCAGGAGTGCACCGTCCCTGGTCAGCATTAAAGTATGGTGGCGCTACAGTGCAAAAACACGAAAACACACACAAAAAAAACGTGAAAACAACGTAGATACTGCATACAAAAAACCCTTGCAGCCCTTTTAATGATGTATTTTTGGCTGCATTTGAACCTCAGGACTGATTGTTTTTGTGGTTTGCACTTCAGAGCTGCAGGTGTTTGTATGTATGCTGCATCTGCACCTCTGGACCTCAAGATTGGCTCTTTCTGAATACTCAATAGTCAAACAATACTCGAGGACAGGAAGAGACTGACGCACCAAAAATGTCTCTGGACTCATTCAAAGCAGCATCTGGATGGTAATCCGCAAAAAATATCTCCATTATCTGCAGATTTTTTAAACAGCATACTTTTATAGCGTGGATAAAATGTAAACATGCTCCTCAAACATCCTACAAGTCAGATAAAATACATCCAGCTTACGTCAACACACTTTCAGACGGCAGGGAGCAGGTTCTTTCTCAAATGACAAAGCTGCCCTTCTCGCCTCTCCATCAACTCAGAAACCTCACATCCTGAGAGGTTTACAGAGCTCCCCCCTACTCAACATGCCTAACTATCTCCCTGACCTTTTGGATTGAGACCCAGCGTGAGACACACCAGTCGTCCACAGGCCCTCTCAGAGACATGGGGAGTGCGCCGGAGGCTTATGTCTGAGCAGCTATCTTGATTTATCATCTTGGTACATTCAAACAGAGCTAGGAGTAAAAAAAAAAAAAAACTGTCCAACGCTGGCCAGGCCTGACAATCCATTAAAGCCATACACCTAGATGAGTCACCAGACCGCACGTCACCCTCAGCAACATGCTGCCGGGAAAGCTACTGACACTGTCCAGCGTGGTATGGACAATTCATTATCCGCGGTGTGCTACGCATGGCACGGCTGGATCATTACCAGCGGTCTTCGCAGCATTTCAGTCGTCTTGGCTTGTTACACTCTGACAACAAGCCGCCGGCTATGTCTAAATTATGTCTGACGTGACATCGTGGATGACATCGCCTCTCGGCCTCAGATGAAACCAACAGCAATGCTGATGAAACCAAAGAAAATCTGCTAATGCGAGAATGCAAGCCCACTGCAAAGGTTTTAATATTTGCTAAATTAAAAGGGAACATAATTTAACACCCATATTAACGAGCTGAAATATCAGGAAATGAGTGCTCAAAGTAAAAAAAAAAAAAAAGATGCCAGAATCATGTTTACCAGAATGTTTACCAGAATCATGGCGTTTGTTCATAGCCAAACACTGTCAACACTGACATACTGTTGCCTGGGTCAGGCTTGGAGGGAGGTATGTTATTTTGAAGTTAAACATTTATGGGAGAATCATTCTGTTCTGATCTCTAAATACAAAGTTTCTCTGTATTATATGTTACAAATCATTTGCCTTTGCCTTGCATCAGTCATCCATTGTGTTCTATTACTGTGTTTTTCTTGTCCTCCTCTGAAAATGTTGAAATTGTTGACTAGTTGTTAATCCCAACAACAAGACAAATAAAGATAAGATTAAATCTCAAAACAACTGATTCTTTTCAGATCAAAAGAATTCAGGGGCAATATTCTCTACAACATTTGTATGATCAGTTGACAGTTTAACTGCTTTTGAATATCTATCTTTGTGAAAATTTGGTTAGGCCAGCGTGTGTTTTGGGCCATAAACGTCTTTTGCCAGGAACTAAATGTATTTCTAAATGCCTTACAAAACAAGTAAGTGAGGCAACTGGGGTTTGAACTGGCTGTACCTCACACTCAATTAGTTACCATCAGCCTGGACTGCAGGACTGAACCGAGGCCAGTTCCTTGTTTTGGTAATGAGGTTCATAAAAGAGGTTAGGGGAATCCAATACTGTTCACAGCTGTCTGACATCCTTAGTCTCATAACAATGATAAGTCATTCTTTGAGCTACTGGAGTTAAGTTTCCAGGGACTGGTGTTATGATATTATAAATAAATCTGCTGAGATAAGTAGCATATATTGAATCACTAATGATTCGATGATGAATCATTCATTAATGATCTAATTATAGAATTCATACAACCGGTACTTATGTATATAATGAAATAGGGAAACCAAAATCTTTGGTTCTACACATGCCGTATCAGGAAGGACAAAACATACACGATTACTATGAGCTCAACACTTACCATGATCTCGTAAAGACAACCATCAACAACCGTCTTCTAACACCTAGGAAATGAGGTGAAGTAAGATTTGGCTGAGTTTTCAGAATAATGAAATACGTGTGTCTGATTGATTCCTCTCTTACTGCACGGGTCTAAACACCGCTGCAGCAGCACAAGGATTCTTGGTGCTTTTTATCATAAAAATACATTCAGTCATGAAAACTGTTTAGACTGAGGCAATGAAGCGAGGCACAGCGGCAGCAGTCCTGCTGGGTAACACGACAGAAAGAAAGCATGTGAAATGTCTATTTCTTGCTGATTTCCTGCTCCAAACCACGCCGCTTTTTATAGAAGTGAGCTTTACTGATGCCCATCCAACCATGATGTCAGCCATGCTCCGTGTTTGGCCTTGTCTGACTGCATCTACTGGGAACGCTCACCGGCAAAGACTGGAAACAAGACTGCTGCTTCTCTCCCTATGACGGCATTAACCCTTTTTGTTGAACGGAAGGGAAACACTTAACATTTGCTCTTCACGGTCATCCGTATGTATGTCAACACTGACCAGCTAAAGTAATTTAGCTACACTTCTACATTTTGGCTCTCAAGCTGCCATAACCACCGGTCTCCTTTGACCCCTGTAATGGTGGCATTTTGATCCTCCCACATTTCTGATATTTCCACCTGTCTAGCCTTTGGGGTGGCCATGTTACTGAGAGTGGCTGGTAGGTAGCTAAAGGGCATAGCACCTCTTAGTCCAATGGGGACAGTCAGTTCAGTAAAATATATCGCACCTCTTTTTATTTAAGGTAAAAAGTCATAATGTTGTGTGGCTGTATTTTTATGGCCACACTAAAATTATGAGGGGTGACTACAACTGCCTTTTCAGAATAATATGAATGGGAGAATGAGAGAATTTCATAGTGTGTCGACAAATGCTACATCTCAGCAGAGGAAAAACTGCCTAAAAACACGCCTTAAAACTCTCCTGCCCACAAAGTCTGAACCAACTTTGTTCTCAGATGTGTCCAGAAATGTCATATCTCTCTTTCACCATGTCATGATAAAGGTTTGAATGATAGAAAGCTAAATAGCAGCCAGAAAAAGATACAAAAAAAGGATTATTTCAGGAATGTACAGAAGAAATAATGACAGGCAAAAAAATTCAGAGGATAGGGCGAGCTTTACAGCTTGGCCTTCTGAAGGAAACTGTCTCAGGTAATATTTTAAGCTGATAGCATTACACAAAAAGCCAGGGTACAAGAGAGCCATTGTATCCTGGAACATATCCAGTCACCTGGAACCACTCCCACTTCTTGGACCGATCCTTCACCTCACCCATCACTGCCAGAGACAGTGGTAGCAACAGGGGCCAAAAAGAATGTCTCAGGCCGCTATGGCTACGGTTGCCATGGTGGTGTAATGGATTTCTTGGATCATTTTAACATGGGTGGCATTCTGCCCATGACTTTGAGGAAGGGCTGAATAACTTAGACAATTTTATTATGTTGACACAGACACACACAAGTAGGACAGAAGCCATTCTTGTTATTTGGATTATGTGTTGTGTATAAAATAGAGAAAATGTAATTGACTTTCTAAATATTACGCAAGATAGCAAGAACTTCTGTTCTATTCACAAGCCAGCTTCCCTTTTCCCCATTCTGTTTAAGCTCTTATTGGTAAAAACTATTTTGACTCGTAAATAAAATTATCATCAGTTTCTGACCAAAATAATTATTGATTTTGAAATACACCCACCACACTGCTCTAAGACACGCAACATGAAACTTACAAAGAGAAACTGGCACGTACTGAGGTAGGAAATGATGACGTAAAAGTAGTTTTAAAGCTGTACTTTAAATATTCTAGAAAATGTCTCAAAATATGTGATTTCTTATAAACACTGACAATTGGGTGTGTCTATGTGCCTCCAATTCATAGTTCAATTTGATGTCAAATTGTAGTTGGTGTTTTTGAGTGTAACCTTTTGTTTTCAAACTGTTTGAGAAACTCGTAGCCGAACAAATATGCACAAAAGGAAACAATTAAGGCAGTGCAAGTTGGAGTAGGTGGGACATTCTTGCTGACAAACACACATGGCCCCTTCCATAAAACAGTGCTCAATCCAACCCCAGCCAAAACAAAATTGGTGTTACTATGGCAACAGCTCCATCCTCAGCTGAACTGTGTTCATGTGGGCTGACAGACATTGCTGAGGATCTTACTCACAGTTTATTCTGCAGGCATGCCTCATAGTGAGGGATGGAGTAAATGTGTTGGCATGGTAATTCTGGAAAGTTCTCTAATCTCCGAGCCAGCACCCAGAAGCAGAGATACATGTTCGTAATTTTCTCTGTTGTGCAGTATTGCAGGCATATGTTTGCACTAATTTGGCCCACTGTCAGAAGACTGTGAGGCATACATTTTTCATTTAAATGGTATGTCATTGATGAATTATAATGGATTAAATACATGGAACTTTTCCACATTTCCCTACAGTGGTGTTAGAATTATTATGTTCAAATTTCATTTAATTTAACATTGAAATGGCATTGACAAATGAGTATGAATTAAACGCATATAGCAGAAGTGAAATGTCCTGAAAATCTGAGTGGAAGTAATTACTCAATTGTTACAAGACAAAATTGTAATTAGTTTACCCAGTAGTTGGTCACTTTCTTGCTGCTACCATCATAATTTAACTATTAGTATATATTAATTTGATGTAGTAAAATAAAAGGACATTTCTATGAGGAAGCCATGTATTTGTTTTATTTAGTGCCAATCCGTTTAAACAAAGACGCTTTGCACTCTCTTATAAACCAGGATAAAATGTAAATACTCCTTATAGCATGTCACATATCGTAAGCAGCACAAACAACTTACTATACAGTTTCTACACAGACACTGCAGAAACAGACTACGACATCAAACCCTATACATCCCATTGTACTGTAGGTATAAAACACTAACCTAAACCTCAAGCTTTAATATTCCCATAGCTAAATTATATGGACGTGTCTTAATGTTACAGCATCATGTAAGTATCCATTTAAATTACAGCCAAATATCTATTCCACACCACTGATTTATCAATATTACACAAAGACAAGCGCATACCAATCTTAAAGCATAAAAAACTTACCGTTCCATTTTATCCACTCCAGTCTACTTTGCATCCAATCCCATAGCGACAGCTGATGTAACAACTGTCGAGGAGGATGGAGAAAGAAGCGTGGCCTACAATCCACTCAGAACAGCCGGGGAGGACACTGCTCTTCGAGGACCTTGATTGATGGCCATCGCACCCTGTTGCCCCCTCCTCTCTATACTGTTATCCAGTAGTCGACTGTAGGATGAGTGTGGGTCAATGCCAATTTGTGACACTCCAGCTGCAGTTTAATTGGAAGCAGATTTAATCAATTAGGTTGTTAGCAATCAGTGACACGAAATAGGTCACAGGAAGGAAACCCTTTTATTTATGCGATGGTTAATCACTGGAGTATTACACTAACCAAATTTATGAAGTATTGAGCCACATTTTAAAATCTTTTAATATTTTTGGCATCCACAATGTATCATAAACAAATGTCTGCTGTGAGGAATTGTGTGCCAAGATGCCACATTTGCATAGCAATCTTTTAAAATACTAGTTCACAAAGCCTCTTGGTATTGTAAGCATACATAAAGAATAACTATAGTTGTTTTTACGATGGGCAGCTTCAATCAAAGATTGTGATATTTCTTTAAGAGACTAACACACACATTGCATGTCTTCTACTCCTGGGGGAAAGTATGTCATACTCACTCATATCTCTGCCATCATGTCATATCTTTTAATATTTCTAGACAGAATCAAATGGATTATAATTATATCTCCCTATCTCTCAAATGCACATGTTGCTTATCTTCAAATCAGCTATCATATTCATGTTTAAATGAGCAATGAATTAACTTTATATTAAAAACTCAATATCGGTTCCCCCTTTCTAGCTTATTCAGGATTTTTTTTTATAACAAAGTTATTAATGGATTAACCATCATGTGGATGGATCATCTTTATGATACTGAACGTAAAAGAAAGATACGTTTCCCTCACCTGTTTGGTCCAGTCTGTGACGGGGTTAAAGGTTAGGAGCTGACTAGTAGCCAGAGGTCAGAGAAAAAAAAGCAGGAGAAAAAATGGGAGCCAAAGAATCTTGTCGTGTTAGTTTGGTAACGAGAAAACCACTATGTCTGCCGCCTTGTGTGGTTAACATTGTTGTTACAAAAACGTAGTACTGTTCAAGGAGAACATGTAATGCGTGAAAGAAGACAATTTCCTCTCGACGTAGTCTATCTAGTTAAGCTAAGCAAACGTTCATGGTAGTTAGCATTTTGCTAATAGTGTAGTGGTGAGCTTGATAAAGAAACAGATAAGCTACTGTCCATGAAAGCGCAAATGAACAAATAACACTGATAAAAAAAAAAAAAAATCATGTACTAACTACCTGTGGACCCGCGGGAGTTGATTCACCGAAGCTTCATATTTCATTTGGCTGGCTAAGTGGCAAGTGCTTGCAGGACCCTCTACATTTTGAAGCGACCCTTTTCATTGGTCAGTGGTAGGCCTATTTTCCCCTTTTTACAGTTCTGTGACTGAGTAATTGGCTTTAGTTTAGTGTATGTGTGGGGGTCCACTAGCTTGCTTTTACTCTGAATAATAATTTACCTTATTGAGTTTGCATTGCTTGAATGGATAATTCGATATGTGATCACTTGAGTTGCATTTGTTCATTTATTTTAGGAATCTATACTGTAAGACATATTTGTTTTTAATGTAATTATCATTACTTAACTAAAGAATAATCCTATTTATACACAGTAAGTATATATTTTAATATATAGTTGACGTTCTAATATGTCTAATGCAGTCTTTTCTGAAGGGAATTCTGATATGTTAGTAAATATGACCTGAACAGAAGAAAGGATATTTGTCCGCACAGTTTTATGGTCCTAGAAAGAAGAGCAACCTTCGACCAATCAGGCCTTTATCAGACATTTTTATGATATTCCTCAGATTTTATGTCTTATGAAGACCGGAAGGATCAGAACCTCACTATTATGTACATTTTCTGGGAACATAAACATACAGTGTGTGGACAAACATTATTTCTCCAGATTTGCTATACATCCAGTACCTGGCCCCAACTTCTGCTGAATGTGCACACCTTTGTCTAGTTCACACATTCCTCTTAAAATGACCAAAATCTAGACATATATAGTACATTGATAATTACAATAACCATTCTGCAAATACTTGTGTTAAAAATATGAGAATTATATTAGTAAATATAAACAGGAGAAATATTTCATGTTGACATCTGCACATAAAACCATCAGATCCATGCAGGCGGAGGGGTGATTTAAAGGCAGTGGCATCACTTGATGAAAAGCCACCCAGGGAAAGGAAGGCAGTGTGTTGATTTATGACCAAGCAAAAGAAGAGATTTAACCAAAGATTTCCCTTTTACAGAAGCACTGAATCATGTATCTTTGTGTCTGTTCCCTTTATCATCGCCTTCGATCAAAGAGACATGCAATATAACTAAAAGACAAAAAAGGGAAAACTGTGGTTTGTCATCAAGACCCCGCGTCTTAGATATTACACCCCAGAGGGGCATAGTCTGTGATTGCACATGTCAGATGAGACTCATGGGGCTCCTCTGTCAATTCATGTGTTTTCCTTCCTTCCTGCCCATTCTTACCCTTAAATGACTCTTTGCTGGAAAGCCTTTCAAACCACACAAACTATCCTACTGGAATTACCATGAATTTTCACCTATTTATGATGTGCCGTTATATTGACATTCGTTTTTGTTACCATGCCAGTGCTTCAAAGGTATTAAAATGAAGCAATTACCATCTGAGGACGGGGCACACAGGAGACAGTAACAATTGCTATCTTAAACCAGATCTGTACCAGAATATGTAGGAGCAGTATTTCACTGTGTCCGAGCACAGTGACAAATGGCTCTCAAGAGAAAACCACGAATATTTCTCTCTTACTGCATTTCCAGCGAATTTAAATATTTGGTTACCATGGAGATCCTTCACACACCATCTTCTCCGGGGGGTCACGAGGTCAGAGGAAGGGCAATGGAAGAATTCTCCAGGAACACATTCTTGGCTTCTGCGGGGAGATTCCGGAACACAGCAGCAGCAGCAATCCAGACCCAGCTGGATGCAGTACAGACAAAGAGCCGGTGTGGATTAAAACAATAACATGAAAAGATGAGAGTCCCTCCTGGTAGAACAAGAGCGTAGCAACACCAAGGTCATAGCTAGGATAGTTCCCACCAAAAATAAATAAAATTACTGATACTCGACACTAAAGGGTCATTTTAGACCATATGTGACCATAATCAGCTTTAGAATTTGAATGAACCTCTTACGATCTAACTTAAAAACTAAAGAACTATGCTCAGTCGCTTTTTATTGCAGTTTCTACAGAGCACAACAAACTAGTGAAATAATCATTTTAATTGGACAGTACCCCACTCATAGAAAAGCCACACACAACAACATATATTGGGACTGAGATTCTCATTTCTGAAGATGGGGGAACTGAGGGGCCAGGAGGCTTCTGAATCGTAGAACGTAGAATTCTCGTATGACTTGACAAATTGGCAGGGAAGTGGCGTAATTAATTTGTCGCCTTGGTGACACTGAATCGTGTCCTGTGAAACCTCTAGAGGATAGACCAATCAGAGTTTAGGTGAACACCCCCCAAAACCAGGGATAAAACACAGTTGCCCTGTACTCCCGAGTGTACTCCCAGCCCTCATTTGTGGATACATGCCTGGAAGGGAGACGCTGTAATGTCTGAATCGCTTGTCTAGATGGAAAATCAAGGAAACCAAATCTGCATCCCATTTTAATTAATCACAGCACTGATATTAGATGGCTGTGACATCATTACTGCTCAGGGATAAAGAGTTGATTGTTTTCTGGAGTGGTTCGCCTCAATAAATGGAATAAAAAGACTAGAAGAGATCGTATCACGTAAAGCACATGTCCTCGGTCAGATGCACCCCACAGTGAATGCAAAGCCTCAGGAAGGATTGCAGCTATTTTTCTTGGCATCAATCTGATCTGCTTCTCAACTTGTCCAGGGGTCCAGCACTTATATGAAATATCAAGAGATTTCCAGTTGTCAGAGGATGTCACAGCCGGCTAATGACTCCTCTGACATCTGTGAAAATACGACGGAGGAGATCTGCTGCTGGGCTGGACTTCTGGAATGCTCTCCTCGTGGCATTCTGTTTCACCTCTGTGCTCCTTGTCATTTTCATGGATGGCATCCCCTGCAACTGTTGATATCTCTTTCACTTCACCGCAAGGGCCTTCAACTCCAATCTCCAATATCTTCAACAGACTTGGCCACATGTCCTGTGCAATGGTAATCTTATTATCCTTTACATAAGAATATCTGCTCTGTTATCTAAATCAAAGAAAAAGCTTCAGACGGGAGCGGAATCATCCCACAGGCAATCTTTGACACACTCATTTCCTGTCAGTTACTCGTTCAACACAGACCCGTAAGGCCGAGGTCACCCGTAAAAGACAGTATGCCGGATGATTCCCTCTGTCGTGGGAAGGCAATAAATATTTTATGTCACACAGTAGACAAGTACAGATTTTCAGGTGTTGTTGGAATATAAGAAGGTTAAGGAATCATTTCCTTACTGCTGAATGAAAAATGCAGAAAGGTCATCCTTCCAAGAAAATCTTTCATTCTGGAGGATAAATCTTTCCCAGTGGAGTGCAAATAGACCTCCTTACAGAGATGTGTTTCAGCATCTAAGTAAATGTTGTCATATGGAACTGTGGTATAACCACACCGTACAGAAAGTTCTGCTCCCTTGCCCTGATCTGTGGCACACTGACGGCACACAGCTCAGAGGTGTCAGATGATTTTTTTAAAAGGTATAGATTTGACAGTGCACCTTCAATTCACTATGTGGATTAAACATGCTCTCTTCTTGCTAAGTCGATTCTCATAAATTCCCTGAAATGTAGTACATCAAGGAGAATATGTAATGTGCCTCTCTTTGAAAAATCTCTTATTTTTGTGTGCTAAACTCTCACTTTTTTCTTCCTGTAAATGGATGCACCCTTTGATGCATTTAAAGCCCATTATGCGAGAATTGGTTACTGATCTCCCGCTAAAGTTGCAGAGGATAGTTTACTTTTTACACCACTGTGATCAATACATTCTGCGCTTTGAGATCATCTCATGGTCTGCGGTACGTGTATTACTTGAAAAACTGAAGGATATGGAACTGGAAACCAAAGAAGCATGTTGATTGACAAGGTAGAGTAAGCTTACAAGATTTTACGCCAATGTGCCTCTATAGTTTTATTTATTCTGACGTAGGAGACGAACGCTTAAATAACCAAAAACAATAACCAAAAAAAAGAAATGTTAGCGTTTTCTATATACATTGTTTTCTGAGGGTATGTGAAGTTGAATAAAAAGTTGTTGGCAACATGATAAAGGCACGTGTTAAGACAGTTAAGGTATTACTTACTAGTTCGACAGAAAGAAGGCCAGCTTGGCGTCTGACTTACATCCTTGTCTCTATTAGCTCTAGCCAATGAGTAAAAGCCAGTCCAATGATGGCCATACAGAGGATACTGTGCTAGCTTCTTCTTTTAGTAAGAAGAATGGTCTAATTGTTGTTGAGGTAGTGGTAGTAAGGTGGTGCCATAAAGCATTACGTAGTTCTCGTGAAAGGTGTCATACCCTGTCTACCAAAGTTACATAATGCAATACCAGGCCTACCAAGTGTGTTATGGCAGTGGCACAGACGCCATTCTCCGTATTGCAAGTCAGGGTATCACCAAAATGATTTTGAAGTGGTTTTTTGAAGGTAAATGTTAACATAATGTTGCTTTAACAGCAGATGTGAAGATAGGATAAAGAGAGGAAATGGTGGCTGGTTGGTTTCAAATAGAGGATATTTTATCAGACTTTTTCAGGCTAGAATTACATACCTTTCAAAACAATATTGTGGCCCCTATTTTGAGGACGAAAGCAGCTAATTGTTGTTGTTTGACGTGGTGCCATAAAGCATTACATAGTTCTCACAAGAGGTGTCGCGTCCCTGTCCACAAAATTTAGCAGGCGTGTTGTGGCAGAGTCACTGTACTACCAAAATGATTTTGAAGCTGTTATTTTAAGGTAAAATTCAAGATTTATCAATGCAGAAAACAGCACATTTACTCTTGAAAGGAAAAAAAGTACAGTTTGCACATCTTCTTATGAAACACTCACGCTTAACACTTTATCACAATATTTGCTATTTTTACTCAATGTTGTAATGTCATCACACGTTATCCTTGTCTGCGCTATCAAAATAGATCTCTTTCCAACCCCACTGGGGTTCAATGGAGGGACAGGCTCCTTTGAGCTTATTTGAGCCTTTGGCCTGCACCTGCACCTGCGCTACTTGTTACTGTGAACTCAGAGAGGGCCAACAGACAGTCAAATAAGTGAGGTGCTCCCCTGGCTTTGAACAACATACTTAAAAGAATAAAATAAAAACGTGGACAAAGGATTCCCAGGAAAACGTATGATAATCCCGGGGATTTCAGTACTGTCAAACGGCCAAAGAAAAGGGTTGGACTTCCGCAGCTTTGATTACCAAAGCACAAGGTGGATCACAGCAACATGAGGGCAAGGGGCTGACAACAAGGTTTTGCAGCTGTGTGTGTGTGTGTGTGTGTGTGTCTGTGTGTCTGTGGTTCTGTGTGCATGCTTGTATGATTGCATGAGGAAGAGAAGAGACGAGAGTCAGGGAGAACAGGCTGGACAGACACCAGTTTATGATCATGAATGGAAATTCGGACACATTTTGAGTCAGTCCCTATGGAGTTAGGAAGTTAGGATAATCGAACAGCTGTTCCGATGTCAAACTGAGATTATCTTTGTCAAAATGTGTCATGGTGCTGTTTGATACGGAGGATAATATATAACAGGCAAAGCACTCACACATTGGAATTCTTATGTATCACCAGAAAGGTATGGCCTACCAGTTTAGTTTATACTGGGGTTATGGTCCTGAATGTTTTAAGGGATTAACTGCTGTCATTTGAAAATCAACTGACCTGGATGTTGTGAATAGTGTCATGGACAGACTTGCTGAAACCATAGTACCAAAAGTACTGTACTCTATGAATAGGTTTGGGCCTTAATACAGGTTACTGGGTTTGGGCATCAATACAGGTTACTGGGTTTGGGCCTTAATACAGGTTACTGGGTTTGGGCATCAATACAGGTTGCTGGGTTTGGGAATCAATACAGGTTACTGGGTTTGGGCATCAATACAGGTTACTGGGTATGGGCATCAATACAGGTTACTGGGTTTGGGCATCAATACAGGTTACTGGGTATGGGCATCAATACAGGTTACTTGGTTTGGGCATCAATACAGGTTACTGGGTTTGGGCCTTAATACAGGTTACTGGGTATGGGCATCAATACAAGTTACTTGGTTTGGGCATCAATACAGGTTACTTGGTTTGGGCATCAATACAGGTTACTGGGTTTGGGCCTTAATACAGGTTACTGGGTATGGGCATCAATACAAGTTACTTGGTTTGGGCATCAATACAGGTTACTGGGTTTGGGCATCAATACAGGTTACTGGTTTTGGGCATCAATATAGGTTGCTGGGTTTCATAAGTTTGCTCTGCTTTGACCCAGTTGCTTACAGTGTTTTCTCCCATAAACAAACCCAAGAAGGGTGTCAACATGAATCTCTACAGTGGTCTGTTTTATTGACATCTTAAGGGGCATTTGTGTGTTACTGTATGTGTGCAATACAGGTCCCACAGGTCTTGGGGCAACTGTGGGAGATTAATGCCATCCGATTCACTGCTTCTGATATTTTTCAACCCAATGAAACGCTTTCTTAAGGCTGACTGCTTTGAGTTATTCGGACAAGTGCAGAAGTGAATGTTGAGATTGTCAAGCTGCTGGCGTGATTTCAACTATCTGTCCTCAAGTGTACGGCCTTAAAAACAAAGAACAGGCGTCACAGCTGGCCCTCTGAGTGGGAGACACGTGACGACAGAAAATACCTTTCCAGTAAGGCTCATACTGGTGTCGCTTACTCAAAAAGTCTTGTTTAGCAACTGCCATTGATCAAGTAACCTGCAGAGCAACCCTTCATCACTTCACCAACCATAATTTCACGTGATGGTAACATTCATCACGGCTCTATATGCTCGACCCATGATGTGTTTCACCGCTGTCCGTTTAAGCTTTCCACATAAAAGGCCTTGGCTTGTGGCCAGACAGGAAGAAGTTTAGTGGCTTTGGCCCGAGTGTGAAGGGGGGGACCTGAAGACATCTCCCACATATGGACACCAGGTGAAGAAGCCAAGTGACACACAGGAAGAGTTTCGTCTTGAGGAATACCCCACCCAGCGGAGGTCTCATAAAAGCAGGAAGCTCTGCCTCTGCATTCCACTCCAGCGATAATTACTTTTCAGTAGAATTGGCAATTATACCAAGTGCCTCAATTATATTAGAGTGACATCAGCTGATATTGGAGGCACAGTAGATGCAGATGAGAAATCAATAGCTTGCCTTCTGAAAATACATCAAAAGCATGCATCTCATGTAGAGGTGTAGAGACCATTAGGAATGCATATTTAATTTCTGGAAGATCCAACTTCATTGTGATAACCTAATGTGAAAAAGGGCTCTCTGTTTAGACCGTTTGTTTTGAATATAAATGGGCATGGATAAAGCGCGAGACGAAGGTGGTGGGGTTTGAACCATGGTTTGGAGAATGTTGATAACAAATAGAACAGAGTCAGTGTTGGTTGCCAGGCAGATTGACAGTTGACAGTTGATATTTGAAATAAACTTTAATGAATAAACGGAGCCCACAGGAGTACAGTGTTCCGTGATGAGGACTAATCTTGCACCAGACAGACAGGCTTCAATGAGAGTAAAATCAGTAGTAGACTGAGCACAGTGTAACAATTACAATGGAGACTGGGTTCATACCAGACGTGACAGTGTGTCCTGTATTTTTTAATTGTGTATTGAACCGACCCTTAGGGAATGGCCCAGTTTTCCTCTGTGTGCTTCAGCCGCTGACACTGACAGATACAGCTGTGACAGCAGAGTGATGTTAACCAGAGCTCTGCATCTCGACCTCAGGCCAGGGGGACGTGACATCAGCGTTCTTATTGAGTGGTGTTCAAGATACATCTTCCCCCGTCATTGATGACAGACCAGGCTCAAGCAAAAAAAAAAAAAAAAAAAACACTTTAAAAAGTGTTTAATCATTGACTCTCTCTTTGCACTCTGGCTCATTAGACACTTGCAATTATGTTGCTAGGGAAAACATTCAACCACACACTTTCTAGCGAAAGTACACAGCATGTAGTACAATGCATGTACTTGCTAGTTGATTGCTTGCTACAGCAATTTCAAGTGAAGTGGCGATGCTGAATGGGCAGTTTGAAATGTTTGTCATAATTTGTCAAACATTCTGACATGTGTTTGGCCCTGTACAAGGTTGCGTGTGTGTCCACGGTAATGAGTTGTTTTGGGGGGAAAAATAATTTTGGGGAACTGATTAATACTTGCCCATCAGCTGTATTAATTTGTCACCACTCCTCAAATGACTACCAGATATAATGAACGAGATGATGCTCACTAAATTAATCTAGCAAGTGTTTTGCATGCAATATCTGAAAAATGTCAGAGTAAACCAAAATGTTATTTCTTAAAGATACTGCTCTGAGTTCAAACTGTGAGTAGATCAATTTGAACCTGTTTTGAGTTGAGTACATGCATTTTGTGCAGATGTTATGCTAACACATGTAGACCACTGAGAATAAATTAGAGTAACAACTACATCAAGAAAGTGATGTAAGAACTCACATCCACCATTCTTGGATGCCTGTCAGTTCCCTACAAAATTGTCCAGGTGAAAACCGGGGGGGGAGTGCGCTTTCTCCAGTTTCATTTTGCCTGGATTATTTCAAGGGCCTTGTCGACTGTGTGCAGATGCTTGCTCTTGCATGTCATGTAAACTGTCAAATCCTGGCTCAAACTATCGAGTAGACTGAGGGGGAAAAACTGACACATAAACAAACAAACAAACGGTGCCCTCGAAAAACATTGTGATGAATGTATTACACGGTAATGATCGAAAATCCTAACCTTTACTCTTAACTCAAATACACATGGGTCCAAAGACTCTGTGTCCTTTTAATGATTGTGATGGCTACATTGTACTACAGTGCACTTACTAGTTATTAAGTAGCGAGGGCAATGTTAAAGCAAGTCTGATACGGTCTAAAGCATAATATAGACTACAGTATACACATAATGTTGACTATTGTACTAAGAGAGGGAATGAGTTCAGGACCTATTCGGTTGAGAAGCTCTTTTCCTCTTCTGATGAAACAGTTATTTTTGAGAAACTGATGAAGCTCCTATTTTTAAGAAACATGAAATGTACTGTCCATACCTCAATTGAACCCTGAAAACATGCCAACCTGGAATTTCATGGCTTGAACGTTTTTTTATTTTTTTTTCATGTGTGACTTGTGACTTGGGTATTGCATGACGGCTATTTCCTGAAAGCTAAGCATCTCCATTCACCACGAGGCAATATGCTACATGCTGTATGTACAGCAATACTTCACTTGATTAAACGCTGGCCTGCCCACACATGATGACCTAATACATAATAGTCTTGTAGATAAATGGACTGAATGACATACATTTTGCATGTACTGTATATGGCTTTAGTGTGATCTGTAGTAATGCACAGGGGATGTAACATGAACACAGTATAGATGCATTCATTTAGGCTAACCCATTTAAATGAGGAATGTAAACATGTCATTTGCATGAACATTAAACATAAGCATTAAACAAAAAACAGCGAAGCACAATCTCCCCCCCCCCCCCCTTTGTTTCTGATTTGGTGCCACTGACTCACTGCATTCCGTTACCACACATACACACAAGAAGGAACCGAAATAACCTTAGTCGTCAGAGCCCTTAGGTCATTTGTATAACGGAGCAAAAACGCTACCTGGCACTGTTCTCACAAACATGGGGAAGGCTGCCGGTGATGGGCTTAAAGTCCTCCGCAGTGGCTTCAGGGAAGCATGGAAAAGGTGACATCACTGCAAGCTGATTCAGCAAGCGTTGCCTACTGCTGAGGTGGCACGCTTCCGCTCATTAGCAAGTTCACAAGGTTGGTTAAAACAGCTAGGGTACGAGTCATCCTTGCTGCTCTAGCCATGAACATGTCTCTCTCTCACTCTCTCTCTCTCTCACACACACTCTCTCTCTCTCCGTAAATGACACAGGCCCCGTAAAGGATTCTCCAGCCCGACAGGGTGGCATCAGACATTGGCATGATGAATGTGAGCCATTACTACTGGAAATTAGGTGGTCAAAAACAGTGAACTGAGACAGTAAAGGTTCAAAAGGACCACAGTGCATCTGAAAGCCATCTCGTTTGTCATCTGGAAACACTGGGAGCAGTTGTTTCACTGGCATTAGAGGTTTTATCTAGCAGAAAAGGTTTGGCATTATCTCCGTACTAAGATAGAATCAGACAAAAGACTATTTCAAACACTTTTCTCTTTGAACATTCAACTCTCAGTGAACAGGGTCAACTTTGTCTGACTTGCATAAAGTCTAACTACCTTTTCATACCAATGCTTTACTATACAGGTTGTTGCAGTCCTCTGAGAATTTTGCACATAAAAAGTATTCAAAGAAATGTGTTTCTGGAATCTTGTTTCTTAGTTTTCCATAGAAATCCTATGCTTGCTGTTATCAATCATCTACTCATGGACCCCTATTGTGACATAGTAGATTCAAAGTAAGCCATACCGGCATTTCAAACTGCCTGAACTTTCCTTGAATAGAGCATTCTCTACATCCGTAATCTTTGCCAGTCTCGGTTTTTAAAAGCTGCTCTTACTAGAGATGAGAGTTTGGTCACATTTCCATGGAACCCGCATGAATCACTGTGTTCTGCGTCCCTGTTTTTCCAGTTCTCCTAAAGCGTTGCCAATCTAATTCCATCTGAGTGACGGACTGATCCAGATGACTCCCACCCCGAAATCTCTCGCCGAAGTGGCCGCAGAGTCTGAGTTTCATCAGCACACTCACGGCATCAGCCACAGGACCGTATCAGCGCTTGTTTAGTCTGCTGGAGGCTGTTATCATTAGCACAGGATCTATAAAGAGGAGTAACGAGATGCAGTGGTTGGACTGCCAGAGGGGGGGTGCATAGACAGTAGGGCTGACAGTCATCGACACCTAACCTCCCCATGAAGATGAAGAGATGGGCTTAGTCACCGTGGTCTTTCCTGGCCAGAGACACGAGGTCCGGCCACAGCACTGTGAGTCAGAGTCCCACATCTATCGGTGGTTACGCTGCATTGCCTTCTACTGTACTGTCATGTCTACCACAGATGGTGGGAATCCTACAGCAAGAGGAAAGGAACTGTTTCCAGGACGACGTTAAACAAAATTGTCATTAAGCTCAAGCATGTGTTCCAAGTAACATTGGCTCAAGGCGTTGCATGTAGGCTTGCAGTCCTCATACCTAATGTAAGTCTGTCACACCTGTTATGTTAGGGCCATCATGGTCACAAAATTGGTGTGGAATGGGCCGCATGAAGATTTTATGGCAGCAGAGGTTAAAGTTGAGCAGAAAGCACTACTTATCCCTCTGTCTGCCGTCATGAGAGGTGTATGTTATGACTACGATAACAAGCAAGCAAACGATGTGACGGCGACAGATCGCAGGCGGCCGAAAGAATGGAAATGAATCTGTTGAAGTTAACTGGGCAACACATACTACAAGTGGAATGTCAGTCACCTGGCTCATATCACCCCCTTTTTACTTTCAAGGCGTTTTTATCATAACGAAAACAGCCTTCTGGTCAGGTGTCTCTTGTCTGGCTTCACCTGTTCAAATGAGCTGGCCAGTGAATAGGCTAGCTTTTTGTCTTTTGTGATTGCTGGCAAATGGTGTCCATGATCTAAAATCCAACCTTACCCGATATCACCTGGCCCCAAGACCTCCATTCTGTAATGTGCTAGCTAACCACAGGATCTAGCTGTACCTGACTGCTTATGAAACATAATGTTATTTAAAATGAGCAACCATGTTTATGGCTGTAAAAGAAAATGTGGTGCAGATTGACAGAAGATACAAATTTGTCAGTTACCGTTCTGGTTGTAGGATATTAAAATGGTTGACGATAGGCTATATCTTAGGTAATGAACAATTTCCTGAACTTATCACAGGACCCCATTATAGACATTTTAATATTAGAAGAGAGGGTGCTTGAGAACAATAGCCGAGGCAGTCATCTGTTAATGATGACATATTCTACTTGTATTGGCTAATAAAAATTAGGTAGCTGACTAGTTTGTAAATTCAGAAATCCCCACACTAAATAGGCCCTAGGCTGCAGAAACATCTACAGTGACTACAAAGAGTGAGGAGTTAGTAGTGAATGCTAACTTTTAGGCCAAAAGAAAGTTGAATACAATGCCATTTGTGTGAAAATGAACTGACACATCAAGTGCATTCCAGTCAGAAAGCCAGTCTCACCGATAAGGGAGAAACCTCACCATGATCATCACTTGGATGATTCTGAGAAAACAGCGTTTCATTTACGAGCCATGGGAACACCAGCCCACTATTTCAAGGAACCCTTTCCGTTTCGGGATGGAATCTGTGAGTCACAGACGCCTACTCTCAGTGGGTTAAGTTTTTCTAAACTGAAAGTAAAGATGCCTTTCCCTGAATAAAAGACTTGGCTTCAGATGACACTGGAGGATAATCTTGAAGGCATTTATGAATTACAGATAAAATAGAACTACCTGCTGAATAACTGTGAAAGTTGCTATGTACTGTATGCTAGATAGATTTAATCGTCATTCATCGAAGGCTGTTGAAGTAGCCCACGTGTCTTCTCAAGTTGTCTCCTCAGCGATCGACCTCAGTAGCCCACAATTACACTAAAGAAGTGTAAATCACACAAAACAGTTGCACACAGCAGTTACAAATTCTGAGGCTGACCAACGCAGGGTGGTGATAACAACGGCTCAGACGATATGATATTCTCCTCTAAAGGTCAGCAGCAACTGCAAACCAGGGCTTCCAGGATAAGTGTTGCTTTACTATGGCCACAGGCTCTAACTAGACCCTTAGGTGCCCAGCATAACCCACACGCCACAGAGGAGTGTATCTAGAGGCCATTTCTGTCATAAACATCACGTACAAAGAATATTTAGTTTTAGCAGAGGTGACATTGACAGACTATCACAAAGTACTCTCACATTTTGAGAGGTAATCAGACACTGAGATCAAAATGTTCCCGCTCCACTTTAAATATGGTAGTTCACCTGAGATTTCACAGAAACCTCACGTTTTATTCCAGTCGACATCACTCCATGTGGCCTCCCTGAGATGCCATGTGGTAGGATTTTATTAGTGTAATGCTCTACAGAGGGAAAAAAAACAAAAAACCTATTTGGCTTGTAACTTGCATCAGTGTAAATCCCATGGCTCCCTCCTCATTCCTTAGAAATGACAGCGTATGGCTGTCTGTGCATAATTTGGACGGTGCGAGAGACTTTGTGAGCCAGGGGACCTGTCAGACTATTTTGCATACAGCTCAGACTCACTTCAGAATCAATGATCTTGCTTGTTGACGGAAAAACATAAATAAGATTTAAAAAAAAGATGAATGACAAAAGAAGTAAAGTAAAATAGCAAAACAAAACAGCTGATATAAATATGATTCAACCTGAATTCTGTGCATGAATGTGTTGCTTTCAGAACAAGAAATGCCTGACATCCAGTATACACTTTTCCTAAATGCCTACTGGGCAAGAATCCTTGGGTTCAGAATCCTTAAGACATCCAACTTTTTCCTCTCTAAAGTAGATAGATAGATATATACTTTATTAATCCCGTGGGGAAACTCAGGTACCTTGCAGCTCTCATATTTTCAATAAATACAGACAATATGTACAGACAATGCAATACAAAACGAGCGAGGACAGAACCTAAATGTAATGCTGTGTAAGTCCGTTGGCTGATGAATCGTTTACTTTTCCTCTTTTCAGTAGTAAATCAGATTTTTTTGCCCTATACAAGAGTTCCCTCGTACAGGCTTTGGAGCATGGGCAGGCAGAGCCTTGCCAGGAACAGGCTCTGAACCTGGGGAGGCCTTTAGCAGTTCTGCTTCGTTCACATTTACAAGAGGAAAATGTGACCAGTGCTTGGGGACATGCAAACATGTACAGGAGTGTTTCTTCACGTCAGCAGACTTACCATTTAGGCTGTGAGCCTCCTCACAGGTCGTAAGAGTTACGTGAATTCAACAGTGACAGAAACGTAATTCCTGAGTACACAACCCAAGCAGGACAAGGCTCATCATTGTAGAACTTTATGAAAAGAGTTTACTTGCAGCAGCCAAATTGACATTGGTGGAGGTCAGTTCCAATAAAGCCTGCTGGCATTGACCTGGAGAAGGGATGCACATCTGGTGGCTAAACGTCCATACGTTCCATTTCACACAAGGGCAATCATGCTTTATCGCCTGTGACTCATCTCTTCTCTACGTAGGGAAGGGGTATTCATGGAGGCTTTTAACCTGCACCAGAGCGTTTTCGCTTGTCTTGCACAAGACCCGACACAGTTACGAGCCCTGTAAAAAAAGGAGGACAACGCATCAGAAAACTCAACCAGGTGTTCCAAATCTGTATCATAGGCTTGTAAATGCACCCCTAGTTAGTAGCTGGTTTGTTTTTGGAGTCAGACAAGCCTTTCAGACACCTTTGAGACTATGAGCAGTGCTTAACAACCATTGGAACAAATGACACATGGACAGTCAAACTCCATGGTTACCCTTTGTTTCTATGTTTGATATCTATGTATACTCGCTGAGATGTGCATTTGTTTCTTGCAGTTTACATGTGCGATTACTCAATTTGCTCTCAGAATCCCACAGTGAATGTTATAGCAGTTCAAGCAAAGCAGAGATTACATAGGCCTCGACAGTGATGCCAAATGTAAATGTGGAAAGCAAGCTGGATTTGCACTTAATTGTGCTGTATTCCCAATATGACCTTAAAATGCAGTTCCAGACCCACAGAGTCTTCCTTCATTTTTGGATCCTTTTGGGAACTTTGTCCCCCCATGGTATCTGTATGACCTAGTTTTGGTTCAGATGGCATTGTGTGGCAATCTAGATCTCATTAAAATTGAGACCCCGTGTTAAAGAGTTTGCCTATGGCCAATAACAACAGAGCTGAAACACCTGCGAGAGAATATTCATGCATGTCAGTTGAGAGTTGCCTGATGAAGTGATACAAAAAGAATAGCAGAATTTGCCTTCTCACTTCTTTCCCAAAGGACAGAGTTTTGCAGAGTTTGCACTGCAAATACATTCAAACATATTAGTTCTTGTCTCTCACCAGACAAAATAATGTGGTGTCTGTGATCAAAAGCAATTACAAAGTATTCTCTAATGGCATGTATCATTATGGAAGAATCATGTCCATCAAGGCGATGAGCATGATTTGTCTGGCTGCTTCATTGATCTGTGACTGTGTCCACCTCTACATGTTTGTCTGAGCTCATGCTGTGTGTGATGTGTCCAGCCACGTGTTTGCGCATTCTTCAGGAGACTCTCAGATTACTCTGTGTACTTTTGCATTGACATCAGCAGTCAGCTCACCACTTAAGGACTTCAGTCTAGTGTAAACAGCAGACACTCGAATATTTTCACATGATCTATGATCTATGACATAGCCTCAAGTCACAGGGAGCATTCCGTTAAAGTCTGAGCACAATTTTTTTTTTTCTACTTCTCTAGTTGCTCTTCAAATGACGGCAGGGCCCTAAAAGGACTACAGTACAAACTCGGTCACGTCATATCTATGCAAACTGTAAGAGGCAAATAATCATTCACCCATTTTGCTTCAAACATATACACCTTTAAATGTTTAAACTTTTCATTGAGTCCATTCTGACTGGAAGAAGCCCATCTTCTTTCTGGCGGTCTGCATTCTGCCTGTCTATGTTATACTGACCAGTGTGAAAGATACTTTCTATTGGCCGGTGAACATGTTGTACACAAACAGGAGGTTAAATGAGGTTAAGTGGATAGCAACAGAAGGATTACTTAGTCATGAAAGCAGACACTCGTGTCTCACTCTGCTTTCCGCTCCTTCCAAAATGAGATTCATCAAGTCAGGCGATTGGTCTGCTCCATAATTCAAAGCAGAGATGGAGATGTTCATGTTTCAGTTTGACAGTGCCATGAGGAGTCTCCATGACGATTTGGAAGGTGTGAGTGAGTGATGTAATTTCTACAGGCTGGCAAAGGCTTCCAGGAGATAAGGAGATGTACTGTATGATCTATGCTCTTGTCAACCATACAACGGTGTCTTCAGTTTGTTGCCAAGTCTCTTGCCATAGAAATGGACTGATTACCTACTCCATCTTTTTTGTCTCCCTGGGTTTGTGAGATTGCTCTTTTGGCATGACACTGTGGAATGCTCAACCATTTCCATAGAGCAGTTACTATACATCTGTCTCGCTCCCTCTCTCTCTCTCTCTTTCTCTCTCTCTCTCTCTCCCTCTCTCTCTTCCTCACTCTCTCTCAGACTCTCTCTCAGACTATTTCTCTCTCTCTCTCTCTCTCCCTCTCTCTCAGACTCTTTCTCTCTCTCTCTCTTCCTCACTTTCACTCAGACTTTTTCTCTCTCATTTTCTCTCTCTCTCTCTCCCTACAAATGAAGGATATTGTCTGTGATGTAATCCAGAGGGATTATCCGAGTCTGCACTTTATGCGCCAGGCCCTTTTCTTCTGCGCATTTAATCTCAGGGTTTGTTGTCAACAAGAGGTAAAACCACTATAAATATGAAATATTTAAACCGAAACTCTTCAAAGAAGCTGGTCTTATTCTATGAGGTACACATTTTGGATTCCATTGCGCTACTCAGAGAAATGGACTCTCACCAAAACTTCTAATTGGTCTGCACTCTAGAGGGTGGTGAAATCACCTTATAATATGAGCCATTGCCATTTCCATGAGCGTTTTTTCCATGACTACTCTTTAGTCAGCATCGGAGACTCATCTGACTGCGGTGCAAGGTTGGATGATAATCATTTATGAGATGCCTCACCTCATCATTTCACTTCTCCACAGATTTACTTTGTGCACACAAACTGTCCATTATGAAGGTCTGAGACGGTAGTAGTGAGTCTAATGCCAGTGAAGTAATTGGCAGCTCCCTTAGAGATCTCTTGAGGGTTTTTTTTAGACTATAACTATATCGATTTTTAACTTTATAACTTCATAACTTTGGAATGAACTGTGTTTTGATGCTGTGCATCAGCCGCTAGCCTTAGATTGATCACCCCTGTCTAGTTTTATCTCCTTCTATCTAAGAGTGTTGATGTTTTTTTAATCACTGTAATTGTCTCTGAAGTCTGTTTTTCTGCAGGCATGGCTAGTTAGAATGAGAACGAGAGATGAGATCATATTGGGGGAAAGTCCTCAATGTTTATTTCATACTTCAAGAGAATGTCCTCTTTAAACATAGATGAAACAATCTAGGCAATCTAAGCTTCAGACACGGACAGAAACGATCCTCTTTCAAATTGATTTCAGTGATTTCATGACGTAAAGTGTGAAGCCTATGTATTACTTTAAATAATTGAGAAGATGAGTCTTAAGTTATGGTGCTGGAAGTGAAAAGTGGACAATAGCACCCCTTTCTGGTCATAGAGGAAATAAGAACAAGAGGAAAGGGCAAAAGGGATTTTCAAAATAATTACTTAAACTCATCCGTAAAAATATGGCCAAATGAATAAAAATGTCCATTTGCTTGCACAGTGTGCTTACACTGCTATTTGAAAAGGCTCCGCTCGTCCTTTGGTGTTTATTGATGCCATGGCACATCACCTGAGGGGACGCTTTTGAAAAGTGCCACTGCTATGCAGCTTGTTGGAATATAACGTCTTCAAAAAAAATCTATTGACTGGGAACACACAAAAAACACACACACATATCCAGCCTGCAGTGTTACCTCTATACGTGTCTGAAAAAAACTTCACTGGAAGACTAAAAAGACTTGCCCTGTGTGACAAACCTTCACAGAACCTCACAGCCAGATGCCTCAAGCCTCAGTCTGGGCTCTTCTCTTTCTTTCTCCAACTCGTCTTCAGGAAACTTCCCTACCACTCGCATCGCCGCAGGCCTCTCTTTCTCGGCAGGCTTCAGAGTGTGCGGGCTCGACTCGGACCCCGCTAAGCCTCTGGCCCTCTCCGGAGGGGGGAGCAGCGCTGCTTCTTTGTGCAGGCCGCTTATTCACGAGAATAGATCAGAGAGCTCAATAGATTCCACCCCACATACTGCTCCTCTTTCGCCCATTCGGAGTGTTTCATGTCCGCGCTTCATGTTTTTGCAGGCCAAGTCGAACACGGGGCTTGCCGCTTTTGTTTTGCCTCCCACTGCTCGAGCCCTACATGTTCGAAGCCTGCCGGTCTTTTTCCCACCCTGCTGGCATTCTGTGTGTGTGTGTGTGTGTGTGTGTGTGTGTGTGCAGTGGATGTGTAGAGAGGGGTGTATTGTGACTTGGCACTATGGCAGTCCCCTCAGACAGAAATTGGCTCCATGTGATGCTCGCCTCATTTGCATAGCGACGAGTGCCTCGGATTGAGAAAACGCCTTAGATGAAAAGTGATACAAAAAAAATGTATCATTCTCTTTGTGGCCTTTTGAAAACCCACATTCACACATTTCCCTCCCCCCCCCCCCCCTGCCCCTCCTCTTCACAAAAATAACTGGCCACACTCGCTCAAGTATTTATATTCTTCTGAATTCAAAAGCATGATATCTAATGCAAAACCCAGCAGGTGTAATCCCTCCCTGAAAGGCCCTCAAAAAACAAAAGGATGAAAAGCCAAACAAAGCCAACAGATAAACACCAAAACACCTCTCCTCCCCTCCACCAGTCGGCACTTTGAAGGTGCCTAACGCGTCCTCTGAGACTTTCATGTTTAAACAAGTGTCTTCTCCAAACAGTACCCTCGAAAATTCTCTTTAAAAAATAATTGTCAAAGCTTCGTCTACAGGCACCAGTAGTCAAAGCCCTGCAGGGGTGGGTTGCACGGAGAGTGTGTGTGTGTGTGTGTGTGTGTGTGTGTGTGTGTGTGTGTGTCTGTGTGTGTGTGTGTGTGTGTGTGTGTGTGTGTGTGTGTGTGTGTGTTGGGGGTCTTACTTATTCATTTGTGTTCACAATCTAATACGAATTCCTGTTGCATACTAATACAGACAGGTTCCGCACCTCAGTTCCTTTGCCATGGCGGAGTAAGTCATTAAAGGGCTAGAAGAAAGCCGACTCTGCCGTTAGAAAGAGAGACGGAAAATACATACATTTAGATGTTTAATTATCCTAATAAACTGTGATTCACATTAGGGTGTGCTTGGATAAATATTTTGTCTCAGTGTTTGGCTTATTCATATTTAATTCGGTGGAGCTTCCTCAGGCATTCCACATCACATCACACAGGTAGCAGAAATTGTGCCTTGGCACAACACAAGCTAACAGCATGCCAATAAGAGGACTGCAGGAGACACCAGCAGAATGTAATTGAAATTGATGGGAAATGCACTTAAACATTTTTAAAGAGACTGGCTTGCCTGACTAGCTTGGGGGAAGTAAAAAACTGAAAATGAAATGGTGTAGGGTTATTCATTGAAACTGCAAAACAATCATCACGCACACAGATAACTATAAAATCAACCACTGCAATAATACATACAAAATAAAAAAATCCTAAATCAAGTTACGCTTGGTTTTACATGAAGAGTGTGGTATCAATGTTATCTATTTTTTTTGGGGGGGGGAGGGGGGGCAGGCATAGGTGACTCATGAAGAGGGTAAAATTAAACCTCAAGAAATCGGTGTGTGAGGACTCTCACCTTCCTATCAAATCTTCCTCATGCACAAAGATGCAAATGAGAATCACACATATCAAATTTCATCAGTCGGCTCATTTGTGCCCTCGCAGATTGCACCATTGTCTGGGCACAGAATCACGATTGCCACCATTGTGTCAGCCATCTTACCTGAAATATGCCCCTGTCATCCCCCAAAAATAGGCCAATTAGAGAGCACTGTCCGCAATAGTTTCCTCTGATTCGTGACCACCGTGTGGTTTACAAACTATCCTTGTCTGTCCAGACAGGGGGCGGACAGCTGTACCTGTCTCGAGTTTACCCCTCCCTCACAGGTAGGGCTTACCTCACTTGCCCCAATCTGGGTGCAATGTGGGTAACCTTCTCTGACGTACTAGAACATACCACTCGCTCGAGAAGTTACCCCCCACATCTGTGACTTAGCCTGATCTTCTTTCTTCATTTATCCAATTACATGTAATGACTGTTCATTTATATGGAGAATAATGAACACGAATATTGAATTGCTAAACGGCTGCATACTAATGCAGGTTGAATGGAGAACGAGTGTGTACTAATGCAGGTTGAATGCAGAACGAGTGTGTACTAATGCAGGTTGAATGCAAAACGAGTGTGTACTAATGCAGAACGAGTGTATACTAATGCAGAACGAGTGTGTACTAATGCAGGTTGAATGCAGAACGAGTGTATACTAATGCAGGTTGAATGGAGAACGAGTGTATACTAATGCAGGTTGAATGCAGAACGAGTGTGTACTAATGAAGGTTGAATGCAGAACGAGTGTGTACTAATGCAGAACGAGTGTGTACTAATGCAGGTTGAATTTAAACTTACCACGGCTACGTTACAAAATCTACTGCACGGAGAGTTTTTAAACATTGGACATGGTGGCCGCCGAAGCACCGCAAAACTTCGATAAGGCAAGTTTTCTTTGAAAACAGAACAGAAACTTGCCCTGGAACAATTCATACAGAAAAAATATGTGTTTGCTTTATTACCGATCGTTGTATCGTTGTATAGTATCGTTGGTCTGATTGGTTAAAGGCGTGTCCAATTACGTGAGTGAAGTGGATCGCTAATGAGTAGTTGGCCAGACCAACTGAACAAATGGAATGCAGTGAAGGGGCAGGGAATTCCCAGACAAGAAAGAGTGTGTATTAACGCAGAATAATTGTTCTCTGAGCGCCCGCGTGCTCACACCTCCTCTTGAGCGCTATTGGGCGTTGATTAAGCCCTCGGCTCAAACTGTTCTGTGTGTTGTGTAGAGTGGCAGACATGTTTTGCGCCCCCCCTAATATAGAACGAGTGTGTACTAATGCAGGTTGAATGGAGAACAAGTGTGTACTAATGCAGGTTGAATGCAAAAGGAATGCGTACTAATGCAGAACGAGTGTGTACTAATGCAGGTTGAATGCAGAACAAGTGTGTACTTATGAAGGTCCAATGCAGAACGAGTGTGTACTTATGAAGGTTGAATGCAGAAAGAGTGTGTACTAATGCAGGTTGAATGCAGAACGAGTGTGTACTTATGAAGGTTCAATGCAGAACGAGTGTGTACTAATGCAGGTTGAATGCAGAAAGAGTGTGTACTAAATTAGTACATAATTGGGCGTTGATTTAGCCCTTGGCTCAAACTGTTCTGTGTGTTGTGTAGAGTGGCAGAAATGTTTTGCCCCCCCACCGCTCCCATGCCAGTCTACCCCTTCAGCGCTGCAGCAGGTGGCATCATCAAACATCATCGTGCCCTGGCTGCTCTCACCCAGCTGAGTATATGGGTGCAGCCTACCTTCGCTCCGTCCAGCAGAGTGCTCTCCACGTCAGAGTGGACAAATAAATGCATTATCCACATGTCATATTCTGCACATATTCCGTGCAAACGCAACGTTCCTGCCTATTCAGAGCTGACCAGAGCCTATGGTCGTGTGTGTGTGTGTGTGTGTGTGTGTGTGTGTGTGTGTGTGTGTGTGTGTGTGTGTGTTTGTGTGTGTGTGTGTGTCTGTGTGTGTGTGTGTGTGTGTGTGTGTGTGTGTGTGTGTGTGTATAGAAAATTCTGGAACGAAGAAGGGAGAGTGGTGAGAAGTGGCCTGAGATGAGAGCCCTCAGATGCTGCCACTGCCACCTGACTGCCTCCCTGATGTCTCTGATGGCCTGGGATGACGGTGGCTGCCTGTCAGTGCTGCATTTTTCCGCGGAATCAAAGGTGAAGGCAATCTGGCCCCTTCTGGCAGCCAGAACACACAAACACACTCTTTCTCTCTCTCTCTCTCTCTCTCTCTCTCTCTGTCTCTCTCTTTCTCTCTCTCACAAACTCTCCCTTTCTCTCTCCTTCTCCCTCTCTCTCTCTCTCTTTCTCTCTCTCTCTCTCTCTCTCTCTCTCACACACACACACTCTCCCTTTCTCTCTCCCTCTCCCTCTCTCTCTCTTTCTTTCTTTCTCTCTCTCTCGCTCTCTCTCTCACTCAATCTCTGCAGGGAAAAAATATCAATGTGAAAAATAGAGTTCCTGCAGTGGCACACTCACAGTCACGGACAGTAGCCTCCTCTCCGTGGCAATCACCCCCCCCCCCCCCCCTGGGGTTCACACAGGCTGGCAGCCCTACTTATTACAGTCACTGTTTGAACACACATTGTGTTTATTCAGCTTGAGCAAAAAAAATAAAAACTTCTCGACTGTTTTATGATGTTGCATTTTCACACTGGCTTCAGGTTGATTTGACAACAGTCATTGTCAGGGTTTTTCATGGTGACGTACCATAGCCAGGCCTCGCAGACCAGTGCTAGTGACACTTCAGAGGTAGTGACATTCCCGACTATAGAGATTCTACACAGGGTGTGAATCCCCCTCCGAGCTTCAGCAAGCACAGAGACAGACGGCTCATATCAGACTGGCACAGATTGTGCCCACTGCTCCAGACAAGGAGCTGCAGGCAGGCTGCAGGAGTGAGGCTGAAGGGGGGTGTCGAGTGAAGGAAGGGCTGCCACAGTCACTGTGAAACAGAAAGGGAAGGAGGTCTGTGATTATGTGTGTGTGTGAGTGAGTGTGTGTGTCTGTGATTCTGTTTGTCTGTGTTTGTGTGTGTGAGTGAGTGTGTGTGTGTCTGTGATTCTGTTTGTCTGTGTGTGTGTTTGTGTGTGTGTGTGTGTGTGTCTGTCTGTCTGTGTTTGTTCCTCGGCCTCAGGTATTCCATTAATGAGTTTGGTTGCCACAGTCACTGTTAAACAGGAAGAGAAGGAGGTCTGTGATTATGTGTGTGTGTTTGTGTGTGTGAGTGTGTCTGTCTGTGTGTGTTTTTCTGTGTGTGTGTGTGTGTGTGTGTGTGTGTGTCTGTGTTCGTTCCTCTGCCTCTGATCAGGTATTCCATTAATGAGTTCAGTCGGCTTTGCTCAGCTTGTTCCTACCGGTGGTGTCGTGAGAGCTGCGTAGACGAGTGGAGCGCGTGGCAGGACTGGCAATGCCCCGTTAATGAGCACCGCTGTGGCCCCGTCGGTCTGTCCCTCGGCCTCCTTTGGCCAGGCCAGGCTCGGCCCTCACCCGTCGACCACCTCCGTTCACCAAGCCCCTCTCCCCGGCACCGCGGCTGCTTATCTGGCTCGTTCAGTAGCCCACTCAGCCGTGTGACCCGGTCAGCCACGCCACGCCTCACTCAGACAAACTCACACAACCTCCAGCTGAACCTCCCCAAACTCCCCTCCCCAAACTTTAAGCCAGATGCGCTGTGGTTGGCTGGTGGAGGGGGTGGTTGTCTTTTTCAGCCATCGCCCTGAGCTGTCACAGCACCCCTGTGGCATGCAAAAGAACTTTACTTTGATTTATGGAATATCAAAGCGTGTCGTGATGTTTCAGTCTAGGAAGGGTCAAAGGTCACCACGAACGCACTGTGAGTGCAAATGCAAATTTAGACAGAAGTCTCTGATCGAATTTTAATGTTTCAGTTCTTCAAATGTCGTACCATCCCATCAAACAAGAACAACGTGATGCACGCAGAGTTCCGTCTAGCAGATCCATATTTACATCTCCGCAGTCAGCCTATGTGATCATGCTGTGTCTACAACAGTGTTTGTCTGATGAAAGGATGACAAAACAACCGGCAGGTAGATGGATAGATAGATAAATAAATGGAAAACGGAGAGAGCGTTCTTGGCACGCAGGCCGACCCGAATGCTCCGCACTTGAATCACAACCAATTCAATCAGGCCGGTGCTCAGGTGGAACAACACAGCGTACGGAATTCAGATTAACGTCTCGTGAAACGCGCCATCGCCGTATCATATCCGTGATCGCTAGTTCTCTCACGGGAGCTGCTGCGGCAAGGCTCACGCTGCTTAAGGGTTGTCAAAACGCATCGGGCCCATTTACATTTAAATCGTTTAGCACGCGCTTTTGTCTGCCGTGACGGTAAAGGTGTACGTTGGCACGGTACGTGATGTGGGCTCCCAGCAGGACCATAAAGCTTCGTCGTCTGGCATATTTTACTATGTTAATGCCACACTCCAGCAGCTAACCTGCACAGTGACATACATGGCCATCCATCCTACATGAAAACTGTAGTAGAATACTAGTAAATGACTATTTGTCCTACATGAATACTGTAGTTTATGGCAGGAAAAATCGTATACCATGTTGTACAAGACAATATAAAGAGCATGAGGAAGCATGGATATGCTACGGTCAGGACCCCCAGCAGTACAGTAAATACTGTAGAATTTTTTGCTGTAGTATTTGGTCAGGGGTTTCAAGTGAGTGGAGTTGTACCAACCTTTTGTTTTTCCGTCATATGCCTCTAAATGTGACTCACCCAGCCCATTTCACCTCACACAGCTGCTGTTTCTCAGAACGAGCGGCCATGAACTGGAGGAGCAGAGACAGACTCTCCCCTTTCAGAGGCTCACCTCACCTCACCCATAGTCTTGCCCGGGGGTTTCAACACGTCCAGAGGAGCTTGGGATGAAGGGCAGAGAGAGGACACAGGCCATCACGGTCAGCCGTGCCAAGGCCAGACAGAACAGCGGTTAGTCCATGTTGCCACATGAATCCTATGTTCATACCACATCCTTCAAGTAACAGGGTACTGGTTAATGTATCACACAATATTACTAAATGTTGCAAAATATACCATTGATTTATTGCCATGACCACATCCATACTGTCCTGCATTACGGGTTCACTTCATTTGCCCCTAAATATAACATTGCCCCAAGTCATCACAGGTGCATTTTGATGTCCTCATAACACCTCTATTAGCACTGTTTAAACATCCACGCACGCCTCTGTCAACAACCCGTGACACACTCATCACCCATCACATCCTATTAATCCAAGGAGATGTCCGATGTCTGACATTAATTAGGAATGCCATCAAGAATGTGTCTGCCGCTGCTTGCAAAAGCTTTGCAAAACATTTATGAAGATGTAACGTGTCTCATCATTTGGAGTCGACAAAGGACGCCCTCCATGTTGCCTAGGAAAGAGGTTCTGGGAAATAACATCATGGGGCCTCGGGGGCTGAAAATGCTCGATAAATTTGTGTTGTTTCTCTTCAGGGCCTCCTTGTTGTTTCTTAATGTCCTATCAATATGATGGCTTTGTGCTGCTTCAAGGGGAAATTATGAGTTTGCGAACACTGTAATTGATTTGTAAATTCAGAAAGATACATCTTTCCAATTAAGGATTCGTCATTGACTGTATTTGTACAGAGATGTGTGTGTGTGTGTGTATGGATGTGTATGTCTGTGTGTGTGTGTGTGTGTGTGTGTGTGTGTGTGTGCAAATGGGTGCGTGAGAAAGACGGTTCTGCTCTGGCAGCCTCTTTGAAATTAGGGGAGAAGATGCTGACACAGATCAACGCTCGTCTGGCGAAATTAACGAGCTTTTCTCTGGCAGCAGTGTTTTACCGCTCCCCCCGTTACCGCCCCCCCCCCCCCCCCCCCCCCCCCCCCCCCCACACCCCTCCATTCCCTTCCCCCTTGCTCATTCTCAGCGCATCCACCATAAATCAGGAGGCCAATTGTGCTGCTTGTGTTGCCCCTATTTGATTGCATTCTGAATCACTATGTCTGTGTTTCAGTTATTAACTTCACCGCAGCCAACATGTCCCCCATCCATCTCTCCCTCTCTTTCTTTGCCTTTATTTTTCTCCCTCTCTCACCCTATCTATCTCTTTCTTCTCTATCTTTTCACTCTTTCACTCCACCTTTCTTTCTTGTTGTCCCTTTAGAGTAAGTGACATGATCAGGGCAACCCCCTTTGTCAGCATGGCCCCCACCTGAGTGCTTTGTAAGACTTAGGGGATTACTTCAGCCCCCCACCACTAAAAAGCCTGCTGTACGCAATCAGCTAGCTATTACAAAACCCAATTTACATTCTTTATTCTTCTGTGAAAATAGTTGCCATTTTAAAAGATTATCAATTTTTTACTACATTTAAATTAACTGATTTTTTTGTTTTGTTTATGGCCCCATAGTTTACAGTAATTTGATAATAAACAGGATGAAATTTTGCTAGTGCTTAGCAACAGGCGTAGTCACAACAAAGGGGCGCAGGTTAAGGGTGATAAACCGGAACGAGAATCCTTCTCTCCCAACAACCAACTGCTGTTCAGATTAAGTTTGGCAGTGCTCTTACAGTATAGCTTTAAACTCATCACAAAATAGGTTAGTTACAGTCTGCCTACTTTGTATTCATGTTACATGGTAAGGCCCTTCCGTTTTGCCTAGGTTAGAGGGCATAGATAGCCTAATTATTTATACCATGTACAATATATAGCCAATTATAAAACCGTATTTGATCCAGCAAGATTTTATCTGTTTTAAACAAGAGCTCTGATCAAATTGAATAAAACATGTTTAACTAACAGAATATTTAAGTTTAACTGATTGATTAAATGGAATTGAAAACATTTAACTGTTCAAATGTAGTATCAATGTTAAAGAAAATCTATGGAGCTGATGGGCAACTGTTTTTTAATTTAATTTAATTTAAATAGGCTATATGGGCGTCTCAATCGTTGTTTTTTTCTTATTGTCAGAGGGGGGCCTGCCATGAAAAGTTTGGGAACCACTGTTATGAGAAAATATGTAAATGGCATGGGAATTCATGGAGATGGGAGATTGTAAGGATGGCATGATAGAAATTGGCCACCAGGGGGCCTTTCACTGGTGTACTCATGGGAGAAGTGCACTTGGGGCCCTATTACTGGGGGGGGAAGGTCTCCATAAATTCAGCAGCAGCATTCGTTAAAACAATAACATTGTGATACATTTACATGATGGATTGCATTATAAATAGATGAACCTAAAGGTTATGTGGAAATGCTAACTCCTAAAATGTTGATCTCTGTATTATTTTCTATTTTACAAACAATATAACTAAATTCTATAGTTTGTTGTTAGAGATAAACCAATAAACCAGAGAAAAAAAGAGAGATTGGCTATTTTCAAACACTCCTCTGCCTAAACGGCATTTATGAGGAGGAAGTGCATTCTGACGGTGTGTGTGTGTGTGTGTGTGTGTGTGTGTGTGTGTGTGTCCGACTGACAGGTGAAACCTCATCAGATTGTGTAATTTCCTTTTAATTCTCCAGTGCGAAGACCAGATTGATTCTAAGATCCTGGGGAGGAGAGGAACGAGAGAGAGAAGGAGAGAGAAGGAAAGAGGAAAGAGAGAGAGAAGGAGAGAGGAAAGAGAGAGAGAAGGAGAGAGGCAGCAGGGTGTCTGTGACTTTAGCTGAGGACAAATTCATTCCAGTCGTATTTGTATAAACTTTTTTTTCCCAAAGAAGTGCAGCCTTTTATCCAGAATAAGGCATTGTCAGGAAAACCTCTTTGCAGACAATGGGAGCCTGATCCCCATGGGCAAGCCTGTGGTGACAGTTATGAGGAGAGATTCCCTCATGGTGAAGGGGGTTTTCTGTGCTCCCCACTGCTTTGGAGAGAGAGAGAGAGAAACAGAGAGAGAGAGAGATAGAAATAGAGAAACAGAGAGAGTGAGATAGATAGAGAGAGAGAGAGAGACCAAATGTGTGGGCTGTGTTTCAAGTGAAAAATACCTTTTCTCATCATTCTGCACACAATCACGCACGCACACACACACCAACACACACGTGCAGTGATCCAGTGTACACCATACACATGCACACACATGTTTCACACACAGGGACCCCTGATGATAGACACACACACACACACACACACAAGGGAACTAGTTCCTTTATACTGTATGCCTGAGTATTTACCCCTCCCACACACACACACACACACACACACACACACACACACATCTTTTTCTCTCCCTCCCTCTCTCCCCTCCTCTGCACTCCTCTCACGTCACCTTGATACTTTGCAGCTTAATTGAACCACGGCAAATGACAAGAACTCTGAATTTCACTAAGAGCTCCTGGAGCCCGGCTTGCTATTTCATCCTTTTGAATAAAACATCCCATTCCTGTCACTGTCATAGTCTGAAAGGCTCCTCTCTCTCCACCTCTCCACCCTCCATGGCCATCCTGCCTGCCTGCCTGCCTGCCTCCAAAACCTGGTCGGCACGGCAGCAGCTCCTTTCACACGTGCCTCTCCGCTAGACTGCATAGCCGCACAGATAGCCAGAATTAAATAGATAAATAAATGTAAAAAGTAAATCTGAATATGGAAGGTAAGTGGGAAATTCATGAGGAGATGGGGGGGGGGAGAGAGAGGGGGGGGTTGAGGGAGGGAGGGAGAGAGGGAAAGAAAGAGGGGAGAAAAAAAGGAATCCAAACCACCTCTCTTTTTCTGGGTCTTTCCGCAGCAAAAAAAAAATGTTTGTCATCTCCTTCCAATTTCCCCCAGGGGTGGCTGCAAAGCCTGGAACACCCCCACATTGACAAGTCACACACACACACACACACGCACAAGAAAGAGTCACACACATCCACATTCGCACACATACACCAGCATTGGAGCGGTTTCTGTTTCTTTTCCTTTGGGCGAGTGTGTCGCTCCCCGCAGCACACTCCCAGGGAGGACGGTACACACACACACTCATTCACACGCACACACACACACACTCCCAGGGAGGACGGTACACACACGCAGTGCACTCGGCGCTGTGGCTAAATGAACTGTCTAACATTCCGCCGCAGAGAACAGCACTATCATCGCCACCGCGTTTCAAGGGAGGCGATCCACAGTGCACTGCATTGGCAAGGATTAGCACCGGCAAGGGCCCTGGCAATAACTAACTCGTTTAGGGGAAACCACAGGCACTGATCACAAGTCTCTCTCTCTCTCCTCTCTCTCTCTCTCTCCCTCTCTCTCTCTCTCTCTCTCTCTCTCTCTCTCTCCTTCTCCCTCTCTCTCTCTCTCGTGTGGCGGCGATGGTGTGCCCCCTCGTTCGGAGATGATCTCCTGACTTCAGACGGTGGTTTCGAGAGTCTCCCGCCACCATGACAGCCGCGGCGCTTCAAACCGGCTGGCGGGTCTGAGCCTTGTGTCTGAGTCTCATCAGGTGATGCCTTTGAGGCTGCTCCCCCACTTTCCCCTGGAGCTTAATTCTCCAAATTATTACTCAGCTCATGACAGATGCTGTGCTAACAGGTCTGTGCTCGCTCTCTCTCTCTCTCTCTCTCTCTCTCTGTTTGTTCTCTCTCTCTCTCCCTCTCTCTCTCTCTCTCTCTCTCTCTCCCTCTCTCTGTTTGTTCTCTCTCTCTCCCTCTCTCTCTCTCTCTCTCCCTCTCTCTCCCTCTCTCTTTCTCTCTCCCTCTCTCACTCTCTGGCTCGCTCTCTCTCCCTCTTCCTTCTTACAGCTCGGAACTTCTTGAACATGTTCCTCTTCCCTGCTCACTACACTTCTTTGAATGGCTGCCAGACATGTCAAACTCAGAACAGGAAAGAGCTCCTAATTAAAATGGTGGGGGGGTTAAGAGGACAGGGAAAGAAGTCTTAAATGTGGAACTTGTTGGATTTATGTTAACCAATCAAAATGAAATGCCATAATGACTCTCTCTTGTACATTCTAGTTTCCACATTGGCTCAAAGAGTCACATGCAAACGCGTACACACACAAACACAAACACACCTATGAGGGGATGTCACGTTGTTGGGTGGGTCTGTATTCAGAGCTCTGCTGGCCCAAGATGCCTTATTATTTGTGTTCCTGTCTAAACTGATGCATTTGTTAGAATCAAGGTCACCCTCACCGAAAAAGGCCAACTTTTTGCCAACTGTGTTGGATTCGCACAAAATAAACCAATCACTCCTTAACCCTAACACTGACATTTGAGGAACAGGCTACCCCTTCATCAATCCTGACTATATCAGTTCAACGCCATGTTCAATTTTAGTTATTTGTATAGCACCACCGACAATTCACACAGTCTCAAAGCTTTTACCGAACCCAAGGCCTGAGCCGCCTAGAGCAATCAAATGACTTGGATGAAACGTTTTAATGCGAGGAAACCTTGAGCAGAACCTGGCAGATAAGGCCTAAGGTCAGAGGTGGTCCCTTTCAAAAGAGCAGAGGCCTCCCTACCTCTGAGTGAGGATGACCAATCTATCAACTCATTACACAATTGATCATTTTTGTCAGGTGTCCTCCTTCCAAGACACTATACTATTTGATTCCCTTATTTGTGGCAGATCCGTAGTGATTGAGAGACTAATCAATGAGAAGGCCCCAGCCAAGGGGACTGATGTCCAGCCAAAGCTTTTCAGCTGCTGGAACTGCAATTGTGTTGAATGTACTGTTCACATCCTTCCTACATAAAACTGTGTTGCCCTATGCCTCAGCACAGAGAAAGACAGCTCTGCTGCACGGCCCAATAAAAGGATCGCTGAACACAGACAAAACGTCACGCTAAAGACCCTCTCTGTGCGCGACCAAGACTGTTTACTCCCGAAAAACCACTCCAGCAAACTCAGAGGGACAGCCTTATAAGATCTCTGAGCTTCTGCATTTCAAACGAGAAAAAAAAAGACCCCCTCTAAATCGGACATGAAAGCGTCAGCAAGGCTGAATCCAACTGGGTGACGCGTCATCGCCCTTTAAACCGACTGTGGCCCCGCTAAGACTCTGTTTACGTCAATAGACGGCATTGTTACAGTCAGCCTCCGATATTACAGCATCTGAAACTGGCAGCGATAAAATGAATACATTTAAGTGGGGGGAATGATCCGGGCCTCGGAGCGCTCGCATGAGAGAATGTGTGTGTGCGTGCGTGTGTGCGTGCGTGTGTGTGTGTGTGTGTGTGTGTGTGTGTGTGTGTGTGCGTGGGTGCGTGCGTGTGTGCGTGCGTGCGTGCGTGTCTGTGTGTGTGTTCGCGCCCGCGGCCCTATGGAGCACTCGCGTGTGAGAATGTGTCTGTGTGTGTGTGTGTGAGTGTCTGTGTGTGTGTGTGCATGAGTGTGTGTGTGTGTGTGTGTGTGCTGTGTGTGTGTGTGTGTGTGTGTGTGTGTGTGTGTGTGTGTGTGTGTGTGTGTGTGTCTGTGTGTGTGTTCGCGCCCTCGGAGCACTCGCGTGTGAGAATGTGTGCCGTCTACGTGCAGAACTCCAAATGTGGGTGCACTGAAGTAAACAGTCACCGCAGATATGCATTGTGCACCCGACTGTGCCTGCTGTAGTACTTTGCTGTCTGCACTGTCTAATTTTGGTCGTCAGTTGTTCCATGTTATCTCAGTTTGAGTATGTGTGTGTGTGTCTGTGTATGCATGTGTCAGATGTTACGGAGAGAGAGAGTTGTGTGTGTGTGTGTACAACATGACAGCATTTGCATTTGTTTAGCGCTACTGCAAAGTAGGCAGTGTGTGCTTGTGTGTGTGTGTGTGTGTGAGTGCGCACGTGTCGCAGTGTGTGTGTCTGTCCTTGTACGTGTTCGCATTCAGAATTCCTCTGTGTGCTTGAGCCCTCCAATTAAGGATGTTTTTTCCCTTTCCCTCTTTTATTTTTGTTTACGGGATCCTCTCAGCCCCATACATTCCCCCCACTCTCCCTCCCGGTGTGTGCTTTTATCATCCTGTGCCCGAATGTGCTTTATGTTCATTAGTGTCACCGCTGCCTCCATCTGAGGCCAGCCTCGAGAAACATGGGAGCCAAACTCCAGCATTCGTCAGGTGACCTCTCCTCGTCGCTAAGTAGGACAAAAAAAGATTGAGGCACAATGGAGACATCTCCGCTCTAAGCAACGACACAAAAAAAAGGTTGTCACCGCTAGCACTTAGCCCTTCGCACATTATACTACGACTTCCCAATAGCCTTTAATAACACTTTAATTAACGTCAGGTTCTACACAGGAGAGGCTGCAGTTCAGGCGTCCAATCAGAGAGGCGTGGGCTTTTGTTCGGTTTCAGCTCTTGTCGTTGTGCCTTTGAGGGGGATTTTCTTCTGACGGATGTGCTGTCTATAGTCAGCTAAACCTGTAGCTGAACTGCCGCACTGAACTGCAGAGTGGTCTGAAGTCTGACTTGATTTTTAAAAGAAGCGCAGGTGTGTGTGTGTGTGGGGGGGGGGGGTTCTTTCCAGAAACCTTCTTTTTAAACCCTAGATCAAACACATCTACCTGAAGACATTTCCCTCACAGAGCTTTCTGATTATGCTAGGGTTTTTTTGGAGAGAGTGTTCAAAACATGTCAAACTACTGCAAGATCACACTGCATACACACACTCACACTCTCACACACACTCTCACACACACACACACACACACACACACACACACACACACACACACACACACACACACCACACCAGCGGCGGCCCGTCCGAGCGCTTGCTTTGAGTGAGGGCAAGAGAATATTAAATTGATCGCCATTAAAGATTCAGCAGCTTTAACACCACTGTGAGAGCAGGAGGAGAGGAGAGGAGAGGCCGTGAGTGAAGTCTCCCGTAGCACGGCTTCCTGTCGATGTCTGGGCACGCCGCATTTCTGCTAGAGTTTTCCACCTTCCCCTGTGTTTGTCATGGAAGGGCACACTCCCCTCTAATTAAAGCACACTCATGTTACACTTCACCTCTCAAAACTCTTTTTCTCCCTTCCTCTCTCTCTCTCTCCCTCCCTCTCTCTCTCTCCCTTCCTCTCTCTCACCCTCCCTCTCTCACTCCATCTCTTTATTTCCTTCCCTCTCTCTCTCTCCCTTCCTCTCTCTCTCTCTCCCTCCCTCTCTCTCTCTCTCCCTTCCTCTCTCTCCCTTCCTCTCTCTCACCCTCCCTCTCTCACGCCATCTCTCTATTTCCTTCCCTCTCTCTCTCCCTCCCTCTCTCTCTCCCTCCCTCCCTCCCTCTCTCTCTCTCCCTCCCTCTCTCACTCCCTCCCTCTCTCCCTCCCTCACTCTCTCTCTCTCTCTCTCCCCCCCTTTCTATCTTCTACTTGACTCTTTCTCTCTTCCCCCTCTCTCACGCTCCCTCTGCAGGGCCAAGACACCACACAGGCAAGACACCTGCTTTTCCACATGGCCCCTTTAGCAGCTCCAGAAATGTGTTTGGCAGGAGAAAAAAAGCCTCTTGTTTCTCTCACGGAGCAAAGCTATGTTCAGACCTCTCTCAAACCATGCACTATTTATCATAGAACTGTTTATCGCCAACATTCAAAAGAATGTGTGTCTCTGCATTCACTGTGAACACACAGTTTATGTCCTACATGTCTCCTGGTGTGACGTCGAGTGTGTGTGTGTGTGTGTGTATGTTTCTCACTATATTGCTTAAGTGCAATTGCATGTGTGTGTGTGGAGCAGGAGTTTTCATGTGCGTGCGTTTCCCCTCGTGTTGTGCTTATTTGTGCCTTGCTGTATGCGCTGGCACGAGCCGGGGTTTAATGTGTGTTTCTCACCTCGGGAGAAGTGCACGGTTGATCCCC
>NC_137909.1:25463160-25465660 GCF_963457725.1 Sprattus sprattus
GTGCCTTGCTGTATGCGCTGGCACGAGCCGGGGTTTAATGTGTGTTTCTCACCTCGGGAGAAGTGCACGGTTGATCCCCTCCACACACCCCACCCAAACCCCTCTCTTTCATGTGAGGAACGAGGGCTCATCGCTCTTCTCTGCTCACAGGCCTCTTCATCCCTCGCTTTTGATGCTGCTGTTTTTTTTTAGTTGTTACATTGTTTCTTCCTTCTGGGTATAAGTGCTGCCTTTGTTGGCATTCCCCTCTCCCCTCCTCTCTCTCTCTCTCTCCCTCTCTCTGTCTCTCCCTCTCGTGCATTTTCATTCTTTTTTTCCATTTCTTTTTCATTCCTGCCCCTTCACACTTTGTTTTCTCCGATGAAGTATTTTGGCTAAGGCTGTTAGGGGAATTTCATTTAGCTTAACAGCCGCTCCTTGAGAAAGCAATGACTGCGGCACGCCAAGCCGGTGCGAATTGTGCCGGGGTAGATGATAGAGTTTTCCGGGGCTGAGTGGCCGCGGCTTTCGGCGCCGGTTTCACGACATCGACCCCACTTGTCCTCTCTCTCTCTCTCTCTCTCTCTCTATCTCTCTCTCTCTCTCCCGCAGTCTCTCGTCCCCTCTGGAGCAGCATGCAGATGTGCAGCGGCAGATGATTGTATTAGCATATCGGCGTGATGTGAATGGCCTTGTGAATGCGCTGCCCTTTGCGTGAGCTGATTCTCATGAAGGCACCGGTGCTCAGTGTGAGAGATTTATGGAGGCATAGGAAATGTACAGGAGAAAGAGAGAGAGAGAGAGAGAGAGAGGTGGAGAGAGAGAGAGAGAGAGGCGGGGGAGAGAGAGGCGGGGAGAGAGAGGTGGAGAGAGAGAGGTGGAGAGAGAGAGAGAGAGAATGAGAGAGAGAGAGGGAGAGAGAGAGAGAGAGGCGGGGAGAGGAGAGAGAGGCGGGGAGAGAGAGAAGAGGACAAGTGGGTCGATGTCGTGAAACCGGCCGCCGAAAGCCGCGGCCACTCAATGTACAGGAGAAAGAGAGAGAGAGAGAGAGAGAGAGAGTTTGGAAGAGAGAGAGAGAGAGAGAGATGGCAAATGGGTGACAGAAACAAAAGCATGAGGGAATAATAAGGCCTAGTCCTAGAGAGGAATAATAAGGCCTAGTCCTACAGAGAGGAATTAATAAGGCCTAGTCCTACAGAGATGCGCCCACTCTTTGCTCTCATCTCTCCCACCTTTATTACGTACCTGATATGCAAACTATTCATCGTTAGAGTGTGTGTGTTTGTGTCTGTGTGTGTGTGTGTGTGTGTGCGAGCGTGCGTACATCTGTGTGTACATCTGTGTGGATGTGTGAACTTTAATCTTTGTGAGAGCCTTTTTTCTCCAGATGAATTAATTGGTCTGTTGCCTGAGTGCCGGACACAAAATACAGAAACAGGACAAGGGAGAGGGGTGGGGTGGGGTGGGGTGGGGAGGGGAGGGATGAGAGAGAAATGAAAAAGACAGTGAAAGGGATCTTGGAGGAGACTAAAAAAAGTGCCTGCAGGAGACTAATAGAGTGAGAAACAAGAGAAAGACATGGGGAGGCATAGAGCAAGGACTGAGAGATAGAGGGAATGAGAGGGAGAATGAGAGAGGGAGGGAGGAAGGGACTGAGAGATAGAGGGAATGAGAAGGAGAATGAGAGAGAGGGAGGGAGGGAGTGAGAGATAGAGGGAATGAGAGGGAGAATGAGAGAGGGAGGGAGGAAGGGACTGAGAGATAGAGGGAATGAGAGGGAGAGAGAGAGAGGGAGGGATGGAGTGAGAGATAGAGGGAATGAGAGAGAGAAAGGGATGGAGGGAGGGACTGAGAGAGAGAATGAGAGAGAGAGAGAAAGAGGGAGGGAGAGAGAGAGGGAATGAGAGGGAGAATGAGAGAGGGAGGGAGGAAGGGACTGAGAGATAGAGGGAATGAGAGGGAGAGAGAGAGAGGGAGGGAGGGAGTGAGAGATAGAGGGAATGAGAGAGAGAAAGGGATGGAGGGAGGGACTGAGAGAGAGAATGAGAGAGAGAGAGAAAGAGGGGGAGGGGAGAGAGAGGAGGGAATGAGAGAGAGAGACATTATAAAAGAGATGGAGGGGAGGACTGGTACAAGAGGGCGGGGGGGGGGGGCAGCTTCTGCTGGGTCTTGTCACCACATCTCAACTCCCCATGATGAGGAGGTTCGGCTGGGTGGGGGTGTTGGCTAGTGGAGAGATTTATAGCACTCCTCTACAACTCTTAATTTTTACATGCTGTCTTTTCCAGCCTGGAGTGTAGACTTTACTGACCCCGACAGGGCTGATTTATGCCGCTATTAATCTCTGGCAAAAAAAAGTTGAACAAGAACGGTAGGCGGCTGAATGGAGGGATGGGGGTGGGGAAAGAGAAGAGAGGGGTTGGAGATGTGCGTGTTGGGGGGGGTTGAGGATGGGAGGGGATGTGAGGTGAAATACAGGTGAGCTCATCACCTAGGTTCGTTAAAAAAAAAAAAATAGCCG
>NC_137909.1:25470660-25480660 GCF_963457725.1 Sprattus sprattus
AGTGTGAGTGTGAGTGTAAGTGTGTGCTTGAGTGAGCATACGCATATTTGTAATCGTACTTCTGCCTTTATCGCTTCTGCAAGTCTTGGAGTTTTTAACACAAAACGATTACAATGCATATGTATGCATAATATGTGTGCTTTTCTGTGTGTAGATGGGAGGACATCGTCAGATCTTCCGACGGATCATTTCTATCTCATTATAAAAGGATTCCGTCTGCAAATGACCCCTTTTTGTCTCGAAATGCAAAGCAGCGCGGAGATAAATTCCCATCCTTACTCAGCAGTGAGGCAGATGGGCGAAACCTGGGCCTTTTTCAACGGTGCATAATTTATTCGCAGGTGAAATGATCAATAAAATATAAATCAGCTCACGTCTACGCCACTGCAGGTTTTAGAAAAGAGGAAGAAGAAGAAGAAAAAAAAAGAAAAAGAGAGAGCAAGAAAAAAAGTGCTGAAGATTCCAAACTGGATATCCCCGCCGCCAATCAGACGCCCGGATGACTCTCGGCTCCGCGCTTCTTTAATGATTCATGCGACGACCGCGTGTGACAACACCGGCGCTTTTTTTTTCTTTCCCTTTTCTTTCCTTCATTTCCTCCCTGGTTGCTTCTCCTGCTCTCCTCCCGCCTCACACACACACACACACACACACACACACACACACACACACACACACACTTCTCTCCTCTTGCATAAAGGAGTAGCAAAGCAAACATATTTCAGGATTACGGGCGAGACCTGCTGACTGTCAGGCTGATTGTGTTCACATAATGCGTCTCTTCCCCTCAGGAGACTGCAACCCGGAAAAAGAGACGTAGACTTATGCAAGCACACCACATACACCCCCCCCCCCACACACACACACACACACCCCCACACACACACACACCCCTCCTCTGTGACATTATATTTTAATTCTCCGTGCCTCTGGCTGGGCCTTAATTGAAAAGCGCGTCAGCAGCACGCGCCTCTGTAATACACGAGTGCGCCACGTGGTGACTGTAGCGGTGGAGGTGATGGTTGGTCTCGGCTGGCTGAGGGTCTGCAGAGCTACGCTGACGCGTACGTATACAAATCAGCCAGCATCAGGGTTCTGGTGGTGGTACGGGGGGGGGGGGGGGGGGGGGGGTCATATCAGTTTGGAACAGTGGTTTCTGTTCACACATATCAGTGGGCACGGCTGAGAAAGGCCTGTGTGAGTTTGTGTGTGTGTGTGTGTGTGTGTGTGTGTGTGTGTGTGTGTGTGTGTGTGTGTGTGTGTGTGTGTGTGTGTGTGTGTGTGTGTGAGTGTGAGTGTGTGTGTGAGAGAGAGAGAGAGTGGAATGTGTGAGCTGTGCATTGGTGCTGGTGAAGTTAAGCTCCTCTCAGCTCCGTAACTCTGCTCTGGCATCAGGATTACAGCTGCAGCTGTGGCAGATTAATGACAGACACCTCCACCGATCTCACAATGAGAGGAAGGGAGGGAGAGAGAGAGAGAGAGAGAGAGAGAGAGAGAGAGAGAGAGAGAGAGAGAGAGAGAGAGAGAGAGAGATGGAGAGAGAGAGAGAGAGGGAGAGAGAGTGCGAGAGAGGGAAAATAAGGCAGAGGGGAGAAATGGAAGGGTCTGTTATAAAAAAGAGAGAAATTAATAGAGAAGAGAAAATAGCAATGAAAAAAGAGAATGAAGGAGAGTGACAAAAAGGACGAGTAAAGGTGAGAAAAACAGAGGGTGTATTTGGAGCCCTGAAGTGAGAAGTGCAGTGTGTTTGGTGTGGTGCAGGTGTGAGAGAAAGTGTGTGTGAGAGAGAGGAGAAGTGCAAGAATGACTAGTCTGTACAAGGAAGGAGTTTGAGACTAAGAACAGAGAGAAGAGAGTTATGGTGTGTGCGTGTCTGTGTGCGTGCGTGCGTGCCTGTGTGTGTGTTCAGAAAGAGAGATTTCCTCTATATGAGAGGAGAAAGCTGGATGCGAGGCTGAGAGTGAGAGCGAGTGCAGTGTGTGCGTGTCTGTGTGCGTGCGTCTGTGTGTGTGTGTGTGTGTGTGTGTGTGTGTGTGTGTGTGTGTGTGTGTGTGTGTGTGTGTCAGAAAGAGAGATTTCCTCTATATGAGAGGAGAAAGCTGGGTGCGAGGCTGAGAGTGAGAGTGAGTGCAGTGCTGAGAGGGATTGTGAATGAACACAGAGATGGCAGCGTGGCAGAGCGCCCACAGCATGACAAGAGCATGTCAGAACACTGGGAGCGCGAGGTGGGGGGCAGGGGGGGCGTGGGCGGGCGAGAGCGTTCATCTTAACCGCCTTGTGACAAAGACAGAGAAAGAGATTAAGAGGCGGTGGAGAGAATAACTTGAGAGCGGAGAGAGGGAATGTTGAGAGAGAGAGAGAGAGGCACAAAGAGAGAGAGAGAGAGAGAGAGAGGCGAGAGCAGTGGTTGGTACATGACAGTGCTCTCATGTCTCCATACAGAGGACTACGACTAGAGGCAGAGTTCAGCTGCCTTGCTTCTGTGTCTGGCACCACACTTAATAGGTACTGCACTGGTAAAAGTTTTGTTGTGCGTGTGTATGTGTAAGCGTACAATGTATTTGTGTGTGTTGGGTTTTCTTTGTGTGTGTGAGTAAGAGTGTAGGTACATTAGGCCTAATCTGAGTTGGTTCATCACCGGCTCGGCAGATTACACAGAGGCATATTCACTCACACTTCTCCCACAGAATGAACCGCAGAGCCACACCTCTGTCAGTCCGACACAGACATTCACAGTTGAAAAACTCTGATCTTCCCAGAAGTGTGTTCCATAAAGAATTCCATTCCACAAAATGATTCCATAAAATCTCTCAAAGACAGAACAAGCGTCTTCAAAGTACCTCAAAGTCTAAACATTCTAGATTGAACACTTTTGTGTATGAACACAATTTGTTTCTTTTGACTTTTTGTTCTAAAATAACTCCCCTCAAAATGTAAGGGAACAAGTTAAATCAAATATCCCGAGGTAGAACTGCAGCTAGCATCTTCAACTGAATTAGCAACAATCACACCCTAACAAAATGGCTGCTAGCTGATGGCCATTATTTATGACTGTGGTGGGTATTAGGGCTGAGGTGTCCGACCTTTTGCCTGTGCCTACTCTGCCGTTAGCCATGTGCCGTTTCCTCCTGCCGAGCCGATACCCCGCCGCAGCAGCTGTCTGCTCCGATGCGGCAGCAGGTTTGAAACGGGAAGGCCGAGAGGAAATGCAATCCCGCATCGATGCAAACGCAATAAAAAAAGCTGCAGTGCCTGCATATAAATATTAGAGAGAGGTGCGAAACGTTGAAGAGAGAATTATGGCGCTCCAGGTGAAACCCATTTTATATTATTGGACGTGGAGGGAAATTGGAACAGGTAGATCAAAAAGAATGAGTTGGATTTTCCGACGTTACTGAGAGAAAGTAGGTTGTGGTGTTTATGTAATATGCAAACCAAAGATTGTTTTCTCAATCTGCTTCTTTCTGTTGGTTATACTCTTTTGAGTGTTATTGACTAAACAGAACCATGTGAATCATTTCAGTATCCACGTTTATCTACCTTTTTTTCTTGCTCTCAAATCTTCTTTGATGAATTTCAAGTGAGCAGAAGCATAGAGCTACCAATTACAATGAAGGAGATTCACTTCAGCTAACCCTTTTAGCATTTCCCCACTGGAAAAATATCACCTGCATGTGCTGATTACCTCAGCCTGGGATGCTAACTCAGTGAAAAATAATGTAATAACATTTAATCCATATCCGTAGCATGTCAGAAATGTTGAATAGCTGCCAAACGTTGCTTGTTGGCTAGCGTGACCCAGTGTATAGGATAGCTTTACTGAATGATTGATAAGCAAGAAATTCAGCTTAACCTTAGCTGGCATCATTATAAAGGAAATCACCTCATGTAAGGAATGTATTCAGAACTATGATATTGATGTTGGGTATCAGTGTTAAATGGCAACTGGATTTAGGACCCATGTAAAGACTGTTTGCTTCACATTTGGACACTGTTTTGTAAGTTACTGACCTCTACGAAACATTAACCTTGATACAGAAGATATTTTGATGACACTTTGAAGTTTTAATACACTTAAAATAAGCTGTCCTCTGCCAAAAACAAAGCTCTTTGCCAAACGTCTCTTATGTCTCCCTGCGCCATCCAGCCCAGTGAAGTGTGTTCACAGCTCTGACAGGTTGAAGGACCAGTCCCTGTCCTTGAGCTTTTTAATGGTCAAGGCTTGATTTGAAGAGTTATTCTTCATTATATGAGTTGATCTGTTGGAATCTCCAATCGGGGTTGTGTGTAGTCTACAATAATGTAAACTTTTGGGGACATTTCAAATAAACATTTCAAATTAAAGTTGAGAGACAGAAACTTCAACACAGGATTATTTGTGTAGTAAAATATTTTATAGAGCCGTAAATGTACTTTTTTTCCTCTGAAATATAGCATTCACCAACCTGTGGAACTCTCTGGAATGTACACATTCTTACTTTCTGACTTCTCTCTCACATAATGCTTGCCTGAAGTGGGCCAGGTACAACACGGCATGTTAGTGAAATTCAAGAGATCATTTTAAAAGCTTTAAGGAAGAATAATAATAGTCCTTTTTTTTTCCTTCAAAGAGATGAATTTCTTTTTCTCTCTGTCGTTTTGTTTCGAAGTATAAAAGCTGGTGTTCTGACCCTCATAGTTCCAAAGGTGATGATGATAAACCCTTCTTCCAGTCTTCCTCACCTCTCCCTTCCTTCATCCCCCCTTCATTGCTCTCTCCTCCCTCGTCTCTCTTTTCATCACTGTCCCTGCATCCGTCCGCAGTGTCCTCCTCGTCCATCCACAGTGTCCTTCCCGTCCGTCCCATATTGTCTCACAGCAGTTTTAGCGGGACCTTTGCGCTGTCCCCCGCCTGGGTCCAAAGCCCGTCCCGGGTGGCCCCTCAGAGGAACCAGAAGCACTTCTTGCGGCTCTTCTTGACGGACTTCGGGGAGTCCCCCTGGTCACGGGCCGGCAGCGCCGTCTGAGGGGAGCCCTGCTCGGCCTCCTGGGGCACCGGAACCTTCCAGGTGCGGGTCACCTGGCCCTCCTGCAGGCGGAAGTCGTGCTCCACGCTAAGGGGGAGAGAAAGAGAGAGAGAATGAGGGGGAGAGAAAGAGAGAGAGAATGAGGGAGAGGAGGGGGAGAGAAAGTAAGTAAGTTAGTAAGTAAGACTTTATTTTTATAGCACATTCCGTACAAACGTTGCAGTTCAAAAGTGCTTTACATAAAATCTATAAAAGCAAGCAGCAAGAGCAACACATTGAGTAAAATAATGATCAACATCGTATCAGAACCTGATGTTCCGATAGGCTTCTTGGATTACTAAAATCATGATAAAAGTAATAAAGGTAATAAAACCCTTCTGCATGGTCTTTAGCTCAGTCGGAACCAACCAGAACGAGGGGGAGGACAGGAACAGAGGGAGGGATAATAAAAAAGCAGAGGTGAGTCAGGAGGCAGTCGGTGAAAAAGATAGGAAGTTGCTACGTCAGTGCTTCTGTGCCCACACACCCAACCCTTCTGCCACCCCCTATGAAGAAGTCTAAGGAGTGTCTTGAGCTAATATGCCATGAATAAATAATTGGCCGGAATGTATGATCTGCTGTGCGGAGAGTATATCTGGTCCTCGTGCTCTTAGATATCGTCAGCAACTCTAAGTGGTCACAGAGTGGTTACTGCTGATGAGGCAGTGGCCTACTTCTGGCCGTGAGGAGGAGGATGATGATGATGAGGAGGAGGTGAGGGCTGAGGAGGACAACCTTTGGCAAGAGGTAGAGGAGGCAGCCGAACAGCGGGAACACCATTGCTGCCATACAACAGTGAGCACCAAGAGGAGCAAAAACATTTAAATAACAGATCACACACACACAGATACACACACACACACAGACACACACACACACACACACAGACACACACGCACACACACACAGATAGACCTACACACGCAGACACACAAACATTTATAGACATGAATACTCCCACCCACACATCCTCGCTCCCCGAGACACAAACACACACACACACACACACACACACACACATGCATTAGCAGTAGATACACACAGCAAATACACACACGTCCTCGCTCACCCAGACACACACACGCAGGCACACACTCACAAATTCAGGCCCACGAATGCAGACACACACAAACACACACCCACACAGTCGTGCTCTCACAGACACACACACACACACAAGTAGGCTCACAAATTGAGAGCCCCCGTAGACAGATGTACTCTATAGATCCATCCAGTTCAGCAGAGCGCACCGTCACTAGTTGAGAGCGTGTGGGAGGAGAACACCTCTCAGAGCTGATAGACTCTCACGCTCCGCCTGCAGAACTGGGAGATAAAAACAACCCCACAGCCCGAGCAACACGCAGCAGAAGCTGATGGAGCGAGATCCTCCAGTCGAGCCTGACACTGGGAACGCTGAACACAAGCTTTAACACGGACGCGCGACAACAAACAGCTCTGCGCACACACACACACACACACACACACACACACACACGCTCACGCACACACACGCTCACGCACAGACACATACACACACTCTCACACACACAAACACACACACACACACCAATAAAGCCCTGTCGTGTACTGTACAAGCCTTTAAAGAATACCACAGAAATGTTTAACAGGGAATGTCTGCAGTCATGTCTGACAAAGAGGCCAGAGCAGCCAAGTGGTAGACAGAGAACATTAAACACAAAGTTTAACACAGATGTTTCCGCGGAGAGCAGCCTATGAAACATGACAAAGAAATCCCAGCTGAGAGAGAATCTTCACCCCCACAGTCACTGGGGAGAAGAGAGCTGATGTTGGTGTCATTGATCATCTGACGGTTACTACACTCAAAACCCCAGCAGACTTACCTTGGGGGCATTACACACAAATTAGCAACAGTCCATTGGAGGTTTGTCTTGTGCTTTCACATCTGATCTGATGTCTTTTTGAGGGAACTTTAAACGTGAAGTGTAGTGGAAGTTCTTTAGCCTCGCCCACACAGAACACCGCCGCCGGCAACGCCAACGCTACCACAGGGCACACAGAACATCTTTAGCCAAAATTGGCACGGAGAGCATCTACAACAAAGGACACCCGCCGAGAAGACAAGCACACAGATACTGAGCTCCTTCATCTCCTCGAAAAAAAAAAAGAAGAAAGAAAAACACCCTCCCTAAATTCTCTCGGCCTCGGCCTGCGGAATAAACCCGATAAATCCTGTCTGAAAATGACCCGCGCGGGCAGCGTCATGGCGTAAAGAACCAAACGAGCGGCCCGGGCTGACAGAGAAGACGCTCACAGCATACACACTCACAGAGAGCACCTGCTGTGAGGGAGGGCCCAGTATTCATCAAGCGAGCAAACTAAAGCCCATAACCCCTCTCGCCAAAGCCCCCCCCCCCCCACCCTCTATTACTCCCCATCAGCCCCTGCTCCACTGTCCTGCACAAAGCCCATCTCCCTGGTGGGCTTCATTTCTGCAGTGTTGTTCTTCTGTGATAAATCACCTCAGTCTTGGGGGGTCCAGCATGATCAAGCACCCCACCCCCAACCCCACCACCACCACCACCACTACCACCCTGTCCCACAGCCCCAAAGTCCTAATTATCTCAGCTCGGAGCTCTGCAAGCACAATCCTCATCCCCTCTCTGGCTCGTTTGCTCTCTCTCTCTCTCTCTCTCTCTCTCTCGTTCTCTTTCTTCCTTACATCTCTCTCTCACACTCTTCGACCAACTTCCTCTCTGCACGGTGCTCATACCCCCCCCCCACACACACACACACAGGGAGACAGAAGAGATGTCTTGGATAGTCTGACGTCGAGTAGCAGTGACAGATTTGACTGCTATTAGGAGCCATAATAGAGTTATGTTTAATGACACCTGCTGCCAAACATCCTCTGTGTTGTTTGTGCTACTGCTGCTGCTGCAAATGTGTGGAAGTCTATTCCTTTCTGCTACTCATGTGCATTTCAGGCCAAATGGCTTCTATCTGCTTGTGCTGCAATGATTAAAAAAAAGAACGCCCAAAATGCAGCCGTCATAACCCCGTCTTATGCCGGGGAGCCAGAAAAGGGGAGCCTGAGACGACATCACTGTGGGCACTGCTAAAATACAAACATTTACTTGGACGAGCGCTGCATGGTAATGTGACCGAAGCCAAAGTGCTTGAATTTCCAGCGGGATAGTCATTTTGGCGAGGTGACTTTGGTCACAAAGTCAAGTGTCTCAAAATGCCTTTGCAAGTAATGCAGTGCACGGCGCCACTAATGTGTCTGAAAATACACTCCCAAAAAAAGGCTCAAAACAAACATTGCCCAGAGCCACCACAAAACCAACAGATATTTATACACACTTTATATATATATATATATATATATATATATTTTATTACCTTGGCCCAAGATATGTCTTTGAAATGCTTTTGTTTGTGTTTGTTTAAGTAGGTTGCATACATACTACATAAATCAAATAAAAACAGCCAGCATATGATCCATTCTAACAGTATAATATGGCCTATACCGTATGACCATATACCATCGATCTTACAATATTAAGAGCATTTCTATACCATAGATGTTACAATATTAAAAGCTTTTCTATACCATCGATCTTACAATATTAAGAGCATTTATACTGCCCCCTCCGCTTGGTATGACAACCTTGTTGGTGTGTGTTTGCGCCTCCATTTGTCTTGAGGGCATACCTATACGTGTAACAGGTAAAGCATCACATCTCATTATTCAAAATATGCTCACACTTTTTGTATGTGTCAGACTGCAGTGTCACACGTATGAAGCTGCAAGGCAAGGAAGAGGAAGGACTTAGACAGGAGGCCTGCAGGCAGTGAGGACCTGATGTGGAGGTGGTGGGGGGGTCGGATTGTTCGGGGGGGGGGGGGGAGAGGTGTGTGTGCAGGGGCAGGAGAGGATTTCTATGGACTCCTGCAGGGGGGATTTTGAGTGGGTTTCGCCGTGGCGCTTTTGAGAGCAGGATCTAACTGAGAGAATTGAGACTGGATCATGTGGCGAGATTTGAGTGGATGGGGGATGGGGGGGGGGGGGGGGTTGTGCTGTCACATTTAAAAAGGCTGCAAGCCGTAATAGGTTGTCGGCTGAAATGCTGTCTCTAGGGCCAATCACTGTGCGGGCGCTTCACTTGGCTAAGTGAAAGGCAGCCGGCACTGTGCGCTTTCAATTTAAGCGGGGAAGGCTTCATTTGATTTCACAGGAGAGAACTGACAAATAAGAGTGAAATCTGATGATGTGTCCGGCTATCAGAGTCCCATATTCCTGTAAATTAGTGAGACACAGACTACACAACATTAGAAGCTCAGTTTCTATCATGTGTGTATGTATGTGCGAGAGAAAGTGTGTACATGTTCCGTGTGTTTTTTGGCATGTTCCTTCCATGTCCTTCAGGAAGCAAGTCTTTGTTTATGCCTGTGAGTTAGGGAGGCGGTGTTCGACAAAGGATAATCTCTAGCGCTAATCTGCAAGACGATAAACCAAGCGTGTCGAGCTCTCACGTTTATCTGAGGAATTATGGCAGCGTTTACATCTGCTGGAATTGAGGACAAGTGCCTCCAAGACATGATTTAAAAGTGCTCCGCTCCGTCGGAGTGAGTCAGGCCCCAGCCAGCCCCACACTCCCCCACTCAAGATCTTACGCTGTTAGCACATCTCACTGAGCTCAGGCAAGATAACCACCGCAGCGCATAACCATGCAGTACTACAGCAATAGCTACTCCACAACAATTCTGAGTGTTACCACTGGTTCTACTGTTACTACTTTTAAAAACATGTGAAAAAGCATCCTAGGTCTATCATACATCAAATGAACATGGCATTAGACAAAGCAAACTTGGAAAAGGTCTAGAACATTTTAGGATGCGTAATGAGTTTTTTTTTTTTTGTATTGAATTCTTGTAAATGTATATTGTAATAGTTTTTTGTATGTATTGTC
>NC_137909.1:25485660-25508160 GCF_963457725.1 Sprattus sprattus
GAGTTTTTGAAGCAGGACGCCTTATAAGACTTGATTGTCTCTCTCTCTCTCTCTCTTTTTTTTCTCTTTCTCTCTCTCTCTCTCTCTCTCTTTCTCTCTGTATTGCAGCTGTATGGAAATGGCTGAGGTGGTGGAGGAAAATGGCACCGCTCTTGTTTTAAGGCCGCCTGCACTGTGTAAATGTCTCTACTCTATCGCGTGTTAACAAGTGCAGCTGCACCAAAGTGGCAGTGGACCTTTCACTTGACCTTTAAATGTGTAATAACGTTAGAGACTGAGGGAAAACCGAACAGACAGAAGCAGAGAGAGAGAGACAGAGAGGGAGAGAAGGGAGATAGAGAGAGCGACAGATGGAGAGAAGGGTTAGAGAGAGGGAGAGAAGGGAGAGAGAGAGAGAACGGGGGGAGAGAGAGTGAGAGAGTAAAGCAGAGAACGTGGTTGAGAGATTGTGTGAGATGGAATGCAGGAGCCAAAGAGAGAGTGTGAGACAGAGGGGGAGAGAGAGAGAGAGAGAGACACAGGGGGAAAGAGAGTGAGACAGTAAAGCAGAGAACGTGATTGAGAGATTGGGTGAGATGGAGTGCAGGAGCCAAAGGGAGAGTGTGGTTGAGAATAGCAAAGACGGAGGGAAAGGGAGGCAGTTGGAGAGAATGAGAAATGGGGAAAAGGGAGGGAAGAGGAGCAGAAAATGAGATGGAGATTCAGGGAATTTATATGTGTGCTCACAGGCTGTTCACCTTCCCACCCCATATATTTCCTCCTCCTGCTCCTCCTCCTCTGTCCAGTCCTCCCCGAGGTAGCTTCAGTCTGTCACCTGGCCATGAGCCCCTTGAGCCAGGCGTCATGAGCCTCCCCTGAGGCAGAGGGCCAGTGACACCCGCTCCTCTCTCCTCCTCTGTTAACACCCGCTACTCTCTCCTCCTCACCCGCTCGTCTCTCCTCCTCTCCCGCTCCTCTCTCCTCCTCTCCCGCTCCTCTCTCCTCCTCACCCGCTCGTCTTTCCTCCTCTCCCGCTCGTCTCTCCTCCTCTCCCGCTCCTCTCTCCTCCTCACCCGCTCGTCTCTCCTCCTCTCCCGCTCGTCTCTCCTCCTCTCCCGCTCGTCTCTCCTCCTCACCCGCTCCTCTCTCCTCCTCACCCGCTCCTCTCTCCTCCTCTGTTAACACCCGCTCCTCTCTTCTCCTCACCCGCTCCTCTCTCCTCCTCTCCTCCTCCGTGAATGCCCACCCCTGTGGCTGCATGGCCATGCCTGGCTTGCCGTGTGTTTTTTTTTACCTTGTGAGTTGCCCAACTCTGACGCCTCGCCAAAGCCGGAATCATGGGAAGGCGGCCGTGCGTTTCAAACTAGCCAAGGGATAAGGGTGTCAGTCAGGTGGGGGACCCCGTCAAAGTCAAATATCAAGCAGTTGTAGGTTTCACACAAGTCAGAGAGCACATGCACACACACACGCATGCATACACACACATACACTATCACTCACAGAAATATGTATGCCCACACACCAAACACTGAGCGGAAAACACACAAACACACGATACACACTTGACTGCACCCATTCTGATAACATACACACACACACACACACACACACACACAAAAGTCACACACCAAAACACTACTCTAGAATGCGCTGTTCCTGACAAAACACAGAGAGCAGGGCCAAGAGAGAGAGAGAGAGAGAGAGAGAGAGAGAGAGAGAGAGAGAGAGCGAGAGAGATAGCTGATGAAGTATGAAGGAAGGCTTTGGTGGGTGGAGATCTGACAGGGCGGGTGAGAAGGAAGCAACCGTCCGGATTAAAACTGAAATTGCGCTCTGAGAGTAAAGTTTGGGGGAAGTGGAGCGTGGCTCAAGGTCTCACCGCGTTGGTTATTCTGAGGTACGTGTGTGTGTGTGTGTGTGTGTGTGTGTGTGTGTGTGTGTGTGTGTGTGTGTGTGCGTGTGTGTGTGTGTGTGTCGAGTTGTTGTATGTGTGTGTGTGTGTGTGTGTGTGTGTGAAAAGTTGTATGTTTGTGTGTGCATGTGTACGTGGGTGTGTGAACATATGACCCTAGAAATCCACCCAAGCACGCAGCGCTGTGGTGGTCAGCCTCAAAGCATAGGACTGTAGGGTTTTGTGTGGATGGACAGTATCTAGATGAATGCGTTACTGTGGGGAAGTATTGTGTGCCCCTGTATGTTGCTGCTTTTTGGAAGCTTGTTTGTCATTCTTCTGACCAGGGGGGAAGTTGTCCACATGTTCTGTTATGATTTTGAAACGCTGGAAATCACAGTGTGAAAATCGATTTTGAAAAACATCACAAATTTAAAAACCAATGAAAAGCAATCAAAAATATTTTTTCAGATTTCCCTGCTTACTTCTGTACAGAATTTACAAATAATTGTGACCCTTCCTCACTGGGAGAAAGTTCACCTAATTCTGTCACCCACTTGCTTAAATATGACGTATAGGGGAGACCTAGGGGAGGTTATAATTGTAAAACTTTCTGTCAGGTCTCAGGTTCTTAACACAAAGAAAGTAGACTTTAAAGCTGTGAAATTCAGGTAGAAAGGAGTCATGCATAGCTACTTCTGGAAGTTAAGCAATAATTACACAGTAATTGATGGTTTCTTAAGAATTTAATGTACATCCTAGACAAAGGCATCGAAAGATCGTGTACCCTGCAACATATTTGAAGACAAAACACTGCTGGCTTAAATGAAGACAATCTGTATGGATGTTTATTAAACAACATCAGAATGTATTATTGTTAAAGCTGATCTATTGTAAGAAACGATTAGCGATTATGCTAGCCCACATGAGTGTTATGCTAGCACACAATAATCTTTAAATATGCTTATTTTGGTCACATCGACAGGAACAGTAGGGATTATTTATATGCCTGCTGCGTTTGTTTCTACATTGTGTTTAGGACTTTGAGGTGGCTGTTATGGTTTGTTGTATGTTTCATCGTGGCACACCATTCACTTAATCATGCTTGACAAATGTAGTTAATAGATGCGGATGTTACAAATGAACTGTACTGGACACTATTCCATTTCATTTCTTAACATGTGTTGTGTGGGCACAAGACCGATCACCCTCATGCTGGCTTGAAGCTATTCCAAATATAATAATTATGGGAACAAAATATTTCTAAATGTGTGTTTATGGTGACATTTCCTCATCTACTTTGAGAAACCATAAATGTCCACAAAAATAGGCTTTCCAAAATGTAGATGTGACAGATGTGGCCGTGGACCTTGCCAGCAATCTCAGCAATCACTCAACCAGAAGCACAATCAAAGAAATTGGCAAAAAAACAAACAGGGAACAAAAGTGGACTGATAAAACTGCCCAGGAGGCAGGCAGGAACCTAGGACAGGTACGGAGCAGAAGGGTAGCAAATACACACAGCAGTCTGAAAGCAGAAAGCACTGCTGAAGACTGGACGAACCTACTAGAAGCTTTCTTAGAGGCTGCAGAAAAAGACACACTGAAAACAGAAAAACTGTGTATGACGGATAATAGCACCACTAACTGAGTAGAGGGTAAATAAAGCAACGCTGTGCGATCCGATGATCCGTGTGCTTAACGGGTAGATTAGAAGAGCGGGGGGGGGGGGGGGGGGGGGGCGGGGGGTGGTTGTGAATGATGGACAAGAGAGAGATGGATTATGCAACGGCGTGAGGAGGTGGAAGATCTCAGGAGAGAGGGAACATCAGGTTGATGCATGAGAAGATCAAAGGACTCACCAGAGGGAGAAAGACCATAGAGAGAGAGAAAGGGAGAGAGTGAGAGAGAGAGAGCGGGAAAAAAAAACCATCATTAACACTGAAGATGGGGAGAACCAGGATGAAAACACGGGTCTTGGAGCGATGGGGGGAATACATTAAGGAGTCATTTGAAGATGATGACAGGAGAGAAGAGACAGACCCAGTGCCCAGTCATCAGTACCCCCACACCCCCAAAACACCACCCTGCTGTTGGAAGCACAGTGGGAACACCAATGGAAAATGAGCTAGTTCTGATGAAACATTGGAAATATGGGGGATGCGGAAAAAACACTGTGATAAAAGTAATGACGCCGATTTCGTATTTTTGGAAAGAAAATGATGCAGTGACTAAAATGTACCGTGTCAGACACATAGCACATAGCAGATGGATGAGTCAACTTTCAGCACAATGCTTAAAAAAAAAAAAAGCAGAGAAACCTCTCAAGCATGGCTTTCACAGGATCAGCATACAGATGAAGCCCGAGCCTTACTTCTGTCTCAGTGATTACAGGCAAAGGTATTTGAGAACGCGGAAAACATGCTGATTTGACAGTCGTGTCGAACACTGTAAACACTGATGCCAGGAATCTGAGGAAATGGGGGAAACTATGCAGAAATCACACAGCAGTCATATGTGGAAGGAAACAATAAGCTCATATACGTGCTCAAAATAATATAAGGACTAAGGCATAGCTGGCGCCAACACAGGAGACGGAGGAGGAAGAGGATGATAAGAAGACACAATTTTCTAATCTTAAAATGCAATCACCAAGCCTGTTTTTTCAGCAAGATAATGCGTTTGCTATAACCAGGTGGCGGACGAACCTTTAGTGCAAAGTGCATTCTAAAGGATTTGCATGACAAAGAGTTTATTCTCCAAAGAAGGAATTTGCATCCAAAGGAAGGACTACTGCAAAACACTGCACCACTGCTCATCTGGTTGTGGGAGACTTCATCAGCAAACATTTGCAGACGCATTTCTAACCTACAGAAGGACGGCTCTGTAGTGTGTGTATGTGTGTGCGTGTGTGTGTGTGTGTGTGTCTGTGTGTGTGTGTGTATGTGTAGTGTGCGTGTGTGTGGAGTGTGTGTGTGTGTGTGTGTGTGTGTCTGTGTGTGTAGTGTGTGTGTGTGTGTGTAGTGTGTGTGTGTGTGTATGTGTAGTGTGTGTGTGTGTGTAGTGTGTAGTGTGTGTGTGTGTGTTTGTGTGTGTATGTGTAGTGTGTGTGTGTGTGTGTGTGTGTTGTGTAATGGGCAAACTGTATGAGAAGGGCTGCGGAGGAAGAGGAGGCTTGAGTGATGGCTGCCAGGGTGGAAAGAGCTCACTGATGAATGTCTGCAGAGAGATGGAGCAGGTCAGAGGAGAGCAGTGGGGTGTGTGTGTGTGTGTGTGTGTGTGTGTGTGTGTGTGTGTGTGTGTGTGTGTGTGTGTGTGTGTGTGTGTGTGTGTGTGTGTGTGTGTGTGTGTGTGTGTAGTGTGTGTGTGTGTGTGTGTGTGTAGTGTGTGTGTGTGTTTGTGTGTGTGTGTGTGTGTGTGTGGAGGTCAGAGGAGAGCAGTGGGGGGTAAGGGGAAAGAGAGGAGGATAGATGGATGGATAGATAGATAGCGCCACAGAGAGAGAGAGAGAGAGAGAGAGAGAGAGATGAGGGTCAGAAGAGAGGTGTGGGGGATTGGACAGGAAAATACATTGAAAAGAGAGGGAGAGAGAGAGAAAGAAAAAAGAGAGATAGACATCTTATAATGAAACTTACTGAGAAGGGTGTGTGGTCGTCCATAAGAAAATCTGACACACACACACACACACACACACTGCATGCATCAACCATACTTGCACATGTAAACCACACACAAACACGTGGGGGTTATTTTCATGCTGGTTCGGATTTAATGTCAAGTCAGGCCCGTGGGCACAGGTGGAGAAGAGAGGAGAAGAGAAGAGAAGAGATGAGGAGAGGAGGGGAGAGGAGAGGAGAGGAGAGGTGGTTTAAGTCCGCTCAGAAAACAGGAGAATCTGCAAGAAACAAGACAAGCTGCTGGTCCAAGACCTTAACGGAGATTATAGACTGAGAGAAACCCGCACAGACATCAAAGAGCTGGCCTGGGAATTAGGATAAAGTGAGCCATGATCTATGGGCTATAAATCAGGCTGCGTGGCACAATCTGAATGGGAATGTGGCAGTGCTTGACACCCATTCTAAAAACAGCAGTCGCTTCCCCCGCCTTTGCTTAACATAAGCATCTTGAAAAACAAATCTTGCCGTGGGAGAAACGTGGTCACGGTGAACCCGTAACAGATTCACACTGCACACACACACACACACACACACACACACACACTCACACAGAAATAGACAAATTTTCACGCTGTTTTCCCATCCTATTCAGTTCTCTCCTGTGACATCTTTAGTAAACGGTGACACAAACAAGCCCACTGTCTCAGGCATTGCAGCCAATTACATGCAGTGTGTATCTTCCCCATAGACCTGAGGGTACAGTAGTGATGTAAGGGAATGAATTGAAGGAGCAATCAATATATGCGAATGGGTTGAGAAAGAAAGAGAGAGCGAGCGAGAGAGAGAGGGACAGAGAGAGAGAACTCCTCCTCCCATTTCCTCTCTGCTTATCTTAAGACTCCTCTCTCCCTTTGCCTTGAGTGTCATTGTTTCCAGAAGAGTGCTAAAAAGACGCTACACAGTCAACCCATTGTTATGCCACTGTTATTCTTGCCTCTGTTCCCCTGCACTGATTTGGCAACTACACACACACAGACACACAAACACACACAGATAAATACAAAAAGGCATCAAACTAAAATCCCACATCTGTATCCACACACACACTCTCTCTTTCATGGTCGCCTTCACATACAAGGACACACACACACATACATATTCATGCACACATTTAGGCACATTGAAACATAAAATATTTTGAGCACAAGTACACATATAAATACCCAGAAATACAGACACACACACACACACACACACACACACACATACATATTCATGCACACATTTAGGCACATTGAAACACAAAATATTTTAAGCACAAGTACACATATAAATACCCAGAAATACAGACACACACACACACACACACACACACACACACACACACACACACACGTTGCCTGTGGTTATCTGTTTGTTAGTAATGGTTGGGGGATTTGCGGGCGGGGCGAGGCGAGGTCTGGCCCTGCCGCAGTGTCTCTCCTGAGGGGTAATGCAGTCTATCAGCACGGGGATTTGGCAGCACTGACACAGCTATTGATCAGGCAATGTAATCAGGATCAAAGTGAGATATGTCTATAATCCCCCTCGGCTCTCCCTCTGAATCCCTCCCTCTCTCTCTCTCTCTGCCTCTGAATCCCTCCCTCTCTCTCTCTCCTTCTGAATCCCTCTCTCTCTCTCCTTCTGAAGCCTCTGGCCTGTCGCTCCCCCTCTGTCTCTCCTGAGAGGCGCCGTGAGATTAGATTATTTATGTGCACTCGTATCGTCATATCAACAGCCAGTTCAAACGTTTGCTCGGATGATCCGTCAGTTAGTGTGTGTCGCAGCCCCCGCGACAAACAAAAGCAACCAAAACAGACAGCGGAGGGCAGACGGGGGCGCGAGCGAGAGGGAGGGTGGTGGGGAAGGCGCTCGGCTAAAGCCCCACTCCTGCCCCCTGAACCCCCCACGCCCCCGCGCCCTCGGCTGAGAGAGCTGAGCTGAGTCTCCGGCTCAATTGAGCGTTGAGGAGAAACACCAGTGCTATTTTATGGCTGCATTTTATCACCCCCTGCTAATTTGGCCCACTCTCTTGCTTGGCTGCATCATGCAATTCGCAATTAGCAATTAGTACCTTGCCCGCATTCACATCCAACACCACCCTCCCCACCCCCACCCCCCCCCTCCACCACCCACCAAGCAGCTACCTCTCACAGATCTAGTGGTGCAGGAGAAGAGTATAGGGTTAGACAAAGGAGTTTTAGATGGGACGAGGAGGAAGAGGAGGAGGAGGACGTCACGAGTAGGCTGCCACACTTAAACACCTAGCAGCAACCAAGGAATCTCTGCGGACTCAGATGTAATTTAAAACTGATTGTAATGCTCTCTTACTCTCCTCCCTCTCTTTCTCTCTTACTCTCCTCCCTCTCTTTCTCTCTTTCTCTCCTCCCTCTCCCTCTGTCTCTCATTCTCCTTCGCTCTCTCTCTCTTCCCAGTAGTGTGGAAGTAAAAAGAGGATGAGGGCGTTCCCAGTGGAGCGACTTGCCGTCAAGGTTTTCTTCCCTTCTCTCCCTTCCTCTCACTCCACGAAAGTAATGGCTTTCACAGAGATCAATCTGTGTGAGCGAGGAACGCCAGAGCCCTTCATACAGGAGCTCAGCCCTGGGCTCGTGCTGCCACGCAACCCAACGCCCTTGATCACTCTTCCCCCCTCTCCGACCTTGTACGGGCCGGACAGCAAACGAACACCGCAGCAAAAAAATAAATAGACATTTCTCCCCCACGCACACACGTGCATCTGTCCTGCTCCGCGGCCCTGTTTAATATGCCACGGTCGTTACTTCAGGCACACTCCACGGCCACCTGGAGCTGAGGAATAACCGCAAACACACACACACACACACACTCACTCGCACAAACACACACACACACACACACACACACACACACACTCTCTCACACACACACACACACACACACACTCACACACACACACACACACACACACACACACACTCACACACTCACACAAACACACACACATATTAGGTTCTTTATCCCAACAATGGCGAGGGAAGAAGCAGATGGACGTGGGCACTTGATTCAATTTGCTTTCTGAAGAGAATTGGTATTGCTTGACGGTGAAATAATCAGGGAAGCAAGAACGTCGTACATGTGACTAAAAAAAGAAAGAACAAGGGGAGGGTTAAAAAAAAAGCAGAAAGTTAATGACGCACGCGTAGTTTGCAGAGGTCACAGAGAGCGAGGCCGGCATTCCATGTCAGCGCGTTCACGCTGCATGCGCACAGCGAGCGCATCTGCATACTAAACACATTTGTCTTTCTACACGGCGTGTTAAATGAATTAAAAAGGAGTTTTAGCATTCAAACAAGATCTGTGATATCTCCCTCACCGCCAGGCACTTTGAAAAGTATCCGGCTCTCAGCTATGTGCGAAATGACGCATCGCTGCTATTGTTCCACCCATGCTCCCTGGAGGGTCAGGATGAGGAGAGGGAGAGGGAGAGGGAGGGAGAGAGAGACAGAGAGATGGAGAGAGATGGTGATAGAGAGGCGAGAGTGAGAAAGAGTGAGAAAGAGAGAGAAAGAATCGCTGATTCTAATCACAGAAGCAAAAAGACGAAACCTCAGCAAAAGGAAGTCATTAAAAATGAACAATAAGATGTCAGCCCCCGGAGTGACTATCATCGGTACAAGCCCGCCTTCACACGAACCACAGCTAACCTGCGCTAGATAAGCGCTTCCAACTCCAAACTAAACATTGCTGTTGTCCAAGCCCACGCAGTCACCTCCACAAAAAAGTTCAACCCGTGCTGCAAGCTGGCCTGATTTGCAACTCGTAACGACGTGCTTTCACTGCCTAATCCACCATAGCACCAACCTGCAGTGCTGAACACATACGCAGCTGTACAGATTCTTCACAGACTGAAGTTAAGATGAATATTCATCCCTCTTTTAATGCCTGTTTATTCGTTTACATTTAGTCATTTAGCAGACGCTTTTATCCAAAGGAGAAGTTTCTATTTTTCTAGTTTCTAGTTTTATTGTCCATTCTTGATATTTAAGAATACTTTATTTGTACCTGAAGGGGATATTCTTTTTTTTCTCGTACAGTATTTTCATATTCTCTGTAGTGTAATATTGACCCAGGTCACTTCCTTGGCTTGGTGGTAGCTCTGGCACATCCCCTGCGATACAGAGGGCACCGACCACATGGCCTGAGGTGAGCCCAAAGGAGGGAGTCCCAGGGCAAGGGCACCGCGGCCGTTCACCTGAGCAGCCACGGCAACAGCGCTATTTATAAATGCCGCCGGCTGGCCGACTGAGGACAGCGTGATCCCAAGTAGTTTCCGCGCAGCGGCGGCAGCGGCATCACTGAAAAACACTGACGTCTAAAAATGGCTTTGAGAGCCTTGCCCACGAGATGCAGAAATGTAGCTAATGAAGTCGACTCCGGCGTGACACGCGTGCAGATTTAATACGACCTCTGCCGTAACAAATCACATTATAGCTGACGCTTTCATCCCAAGCGGCTTGGCCATACAGTGGGGCGCAGTACAGTAACGCTGCTCTACACGTGCCCTCCCTCTGGAGATGACCCTTTGACCCTCCTTCCGCCTTGGCCAGCGCCGTGCTCTACCCACTGAGCCAGAGAGGCTCCAAATAGGTCAAATGAGCTCAAATTAGATTCCACCACTCTTGTGAAGCTGCGTCTGCTGCTGCTGCTGTCGGAATGACTCACCACATTCTTTTTTCTTGCTAATATCTGAGCATATTAAGCGGAGAGAGGGATCTATGACATATGCGAAGACTGAAAGTAATGACATGGAAAAGTCCGGAAAAGAAAACCAAACACACAGCCAAAGCATGGCACTTCCCAAGACACAGAGAAGACATCAGTTACATCTCGTCTAGTGGGAGAAAGAAACAGTAATGATGCAACCCAACCTTAGCGCCCAAGAAGAATTTGAGCACCTTCTGTTTGTTTATTCCTCTCATTCTGTCTCTCTCCTCTCTCTCTCTCTCTCTCTCTCTCTCTCTCTCTCTCTCCTCTCTCTCTCTCTCTCTCTTTCTCTCTCTCCCTGTGTATCAAGCTGTCCATCTGACTGTGTTTACTGCTGCTAAAACTAATTGCCTTTAAGTGTCTCTTTGCCCTGACAAAATCAAATCGATCAGGGGAAGAATTGACTCCTGGGCACCTCGTCCTCCCCTCTGCCATTTCCTGGTCAGGCTTCGCTCCGCTTCCCCCCGCATTCCTTCACTGAGCCTCCTGCCTATCTCATCTCTCCCAGCGCCGCCATCGATCCCCCCCAACATCCCCACCCCCCATACTAAATCACTTCTTTTTCCTTCGCCCTGGCCAAGAACCTGCCTAAAACACAGGGATGCTAGAAATGGGAAGGGGGAGGGGAGAGGAAATAAAAGACAAGCATCTGCAAATCATATCAAATAAGGAGCCAGACTGCAACAGCAGCCTGACCAGTGGGGAGGTCTCCTGCAACAGCAGCCTGACCAGTGGGGAGGTCTCCTGCTGGTCTGACTGGCATCTACTCAGCAGAAAGGGGACTGCGCCGTGACAGATGCAAACCAATATTTATCCACTGCTGCGAGTAAAGAAAAGGTTAACACTGTTGAGGAAATTTGTGTTTATTTGTCCTCGTTGAGACACATCATTCTTGAACTCATTGACAAAGAACCTTGCAGAAAAAGGAGCAAAGAAAAGGTTAACACTGTTGAGGAAATTTGTGTTTATTTGTCCTCGTGGAGACACATCATTCTTGAAACCATTGACAAAGAACCTTGCAGATAAAGGAGCCAAGGGCTTAGTTTGGAAACGGGTGTCTTTTGGAGTAGTTTTTTTCTCAGCTAAGCATAGGGTCCTGCGTCATGACTGAAACAGATGCTGTGTGTGTTCCTATGATTCAAATATTCAAAATTGCTTAAATCTGTTGCGATGCTGTGGCCTCACGTGTTTTTTTTTTTTTTTTTTTTAATCGGTTGAGATTTGAAAAATTATGTAATGTGCTCCAGGCTTAAGATACATACAGCTACTATCATTCTGGGAAACGTTTCCCTTTTTTCACACTGTCTTGATTTCTATGTCACCAGCAGAAGGAAAAAGCACTGGGACATCTCTCGTCAATCTGGAGTGTTTATCGCGGGCCAACCCACGAGGGTAAACCATGGCGGGGAAGCATGTTGTTCACAACACCCAGGGGATATCAGATTTAACTGCGTTGACTGTTAGCGTGTACAAATTAAACACTTGGAACAAGCCGAAAGAGCCATTAACGCACTTGCCTGACAATAAAACTGCTAATCACTCGCCACCCCGAGCTGTCTCAATCCAGTTTCTGTGATTGGGTATACGAGCCGAACAACTATTTGCGAGAATGTCGGTAGCAGCCAGTCATAAAAACACGTATTTATCGTAACAATTCCTTCGTGTTTGTACCTGTTCTGTTTGTGACTAATGGCATAGCGCCAGGTCTGACTCCGGCAGCGATGACTGAAGATACTGTGAAGCACTGCAGTGAGCTCAATGACTGCGATATGAGCGATATTACAATCCGCATCACTTTTAGCGGCAAAGCACTAAAAGGCTCAAAGAGCACAAAGAGGTGCTGACTCTGAGCAAGGAGAGAATGATTAGTGGCTCTCTTTGCAGGAAAGAGAGGCAAAGAGCTTTGTCAGTCTTTCTGAGGCTTTTTCCTCCCAATCTTTCTCTCTCTCGCACCCCCGCACCCCCAAAGACATCTCAGAATGGTGAGTGAAATCGACAGCCATGCAGCTCTCTCTTGTTTCCACCCCTTTGTTATTCTACACACAGGAAATCATCATTAAGTGCTTTTTTAAAGAGAAAGAAATGAGGACGCCGTCCAGACGAAGTTAAACTCTGCAATTTACGGCCCGCTTTTAAGCAAACCGTTTCAAGACTGAGTCTGAGTCTGAGTCTTTGAAGTCAAGACGCCGAAATGTAGACGCTGGGCGGAGACGCTGCGATCAAAGGTGAGGTGTGTTTTTTTTTTTTTTTTTTTTCTTCAATGCGTCTGGCTTATTGTCTAGGGTAATAAGAATTCACCATTTGGAGCCAAATGACGGGCCCCTTGCACAGGGGGACAAAAAACACCTCCAGCTGATCAATCTCTGCTCTCAGAGGCTCCTAATTGTTATGACAGAGCAGGCCGGGGCTCCTGAAGGGCCCCAGGCCGAACATGCGGCTCTCTCTCTTGACGCCTCTCTTTGCTGCAGAGCTCTGAGCTCTTAAAGGAAATGGGGGGGGGGGGGGGGTAAACACAGGGCACGGGCAGGATGAGAAGGAGCGTGATCACTTCCTGTGCTCTTTGCATGCACTTGCAAACTGCTTATCAGGGAATCCTGATTTGCCCTTTGGCACTGGGGTTTTAAATGAGGAAGAGGAGTATATCGTGACGGAACAGTTCTGCAGTCGTGCGGAATTATAATATATATTTAAAAGCTCGGGATGACTTTTTTTCCCTCCTCTGTTCTTCAGCAGCTGTATCTCGGTCTCCGAGGGGGCACGCACAGATCGGAGCTTATCTCGAGACTGCGTGATGCTCCGTAGTGAAGTCATGGCAACGTCACAGTGACTGCAGACCACAGGCTGCGTATCAGACATTTTTGTGCTACTCATAAAAAGGGGCCTACAAGCTGCTGGTGACATTTTGATATTTGAAAAAGAGGGAAGAACAAAACCCACTCACCCTCTTCATACAGCTCAGATTTCAGGATGGTGAATACCATACACTTTAGACTCTATTCAATTTCTTTCTCAGACGTTTGCTGAATTTAATTTCTTTTCTCAGATGCCAGTGAATTGCAGAAGACTTCATTATTATTCTCTTCATTTAACCTTACTCGATTCTCCAGAACATTCATAGGAATTTGAATGTCTTGACCTATCCTATCGACATCTCTGCAAAGATGTTACCCTCCAGCACCACACAATCAGAACTTTGCCCTCTGAACCCACTGCTCTGATTTCAAAGTTCTACTGCCACTTGCTCAGTAAACAGACAAAAAAATATATATTCTGTGAAAGGCCATAATTATTTTCAGGAATGAATAAAAGAGATCCAGAGGCTATCAATACTTAACCTTCATTAAGGACCTCAGGTAATAAGCCCATTAACTATTTTTAAAGGGCGATATATAAAAGTTTTAAATTATCCACTGCTCCATATTCTATATTCTCTGCTTGTGAGCAGTGTCCTTAACAGGCATGAATGTGGACGTACGCTGCATAAAGGTAGGCACAGAAACTGCTGCTATGTTGCTGATATGCTCTAGTTGCATTCTAGAGAGGGGTTGAAATGAGTGTCGGTGCTCCTACCGAAGCCCATTATTTCCTCATCTCCCCATGGCACACAGTTGGTCTTCAGCTGCCAGTGTTGGAGCCCAGTGCTTTTTTCTCCAGGGTGGGGGGGGGGGAGGGGGTAAAGACATATCGCGTTATCCAGCTCTGCTTTCCTTCTACAACTACTCCTTCTTTCTCACTCTCCTCTCTCACACTCTCTCTCTCTCTCTATCTCCGGAAGCTCTGCTTTCTTTCTTCAACTATTCTTTCTTTCTCCCTGTCCTCTCTCAAATTCTCTCTCTCTGTCTCTCTCTCTCTCTCCGGAAGCTCCGCTTTCTTTCTACAACCACTCTTTATTTCTCCCTCTCCTCTCTCTCTCTCTATCTGCGGATGAATTACCGGATGAGCTGGACGCACGGCCCGCTGGCCTTTAGCGAGGCGAGCCGGGGCTGCCTTACCACCTCTGGCGGCTCCCCGTAAAGCACGGCCCCGGCTCCTTCTGACAGGGTGCTTAGAGAAAGGTCAGGCCACATGGATCCGACAAATCCCTCTCTGGAAAAACAGACAAGGAGACAAGCTCCAGCACATGTTCGAAGAGTAAAACAAGAAAGAAAAAAGATAACCCATTTATCAACTCTTCATCCTTGAGGTTTCGCATCTCTTCGACTGTTTCACCTCACTCTTTATCCCTATGCGTTACTCCGTCTCTAGCTTTCACTATCTCTCTCCTTCTGTCTCTTACTCGCAGATACAAACACACACAGACACACACTCACTTAAACTGTTTCTATCTCCATCTTGAGTCTTCCCACACTCTCTTTGAAAACAAACTCAGAGGAAAGAAAGAACTCTTCCGTAAGTCTTGCTCTCTCTATCTCTCCGTCTTCGAGCCTGAGTCCTCATACCTACCTCAGATGAGCCCTGAGAGCGGGTACATGTGCAGGTTTTTCTCATGCCCTTACCTCTATTATTACTTTTTTAAATCTTTTAACAGCTGATGAATAATTGATGCGGATGAATATTTAAATGTTCTGCACCGACAGGGAGAGCGCAAGCGATAGACGGAGGACATGAGGAGAGAGAGAAAAAGAAGAAGAAGGAGGAGGGACAGACAGATAGACAGACATTATGGCATACGGGGGAGAAGGGTGTTTTCTCTGGGGTCCTAACCCCATGGCCGCCCCTATGGCTGGCCATCCTACTAACCTGCTGAGTCATCTTTTTTGTGGAGCGTAGGGGAAACGGCATGAACGCTGGCAGTAAAAAGGGAGGCAGGAATCTCCCTCGGTATGACACCTTTTGGCTATCACTTGTTTTTATTCCATCTTTTTTTTTTTCACACGTCCTTTCCGTGTCATTGCGCACAGTCCAGCTGCGGTCCTTAAATGGCTTTTTTGAAAATGCCATCTCCTAACATATGAGAAACACATCTCCTCTTGAGTGCAGGAGACAAACCGCTAAATGATGTGTGCCTGAGGGGGAGGGCAATCAGCACTAAAGCATCGAGTTGGATCTCTGATTCCCCAAGCATTTATATTTGCTTGTATAATTAATAGGGAGGGAGCAGCCTTCTGACCAAGAGGGGAGTGTAGAGGGCAATACCCAAAGGGCATTAAATGAAGATGTGGGCTTCCTTGCAAAATGACACATTGCGATTCAGGCCGTGAAGTGTGGCCATCTTGAAGAGGGGTGGGAGTGGGTGGAAAGGGGAGGGGGGTTGGGGTATCAACCATCTGACCGTGAAGGAGGACAAGGTTAAAAACACTGCACTCAGTCACACACTCCTCACATACTCAGGGTGGCTCGGGGGATGGTAAAGTTGGGCAATGCCAACAGGCTTCGCCAGTGGCCCCGCGTGCCTCGACTCCCTCGCCGTCTCCACCGAATAATGATCTGATGAGGCAGCCCCTCGCCCGGACCTCATAGGAAATGGGAGTTTTCTTGGGAGAGTGCCCTCCTGTCCGTACAAATATATCCTCTCCTTGACTGTTGCGTTCATTGATTAACATTTCTGCCTGTCTCTCCACCGCCGATTATTATGCAGGGAAGCCGGCCCACAGATGCTGGACAGCAGAGCAATAACACCCCACAGCCCACGCTGGAAGCAACGAGCCGAAACGAGAACAAACCACAGACTCACTCTCAATGCCAACGCTCGGAGAGTCTCCTGAGCTGTAAAGCAGCGCACAGACTGGAGGAGAGGGCTCGGGCCGAGTGTGTGTGTGTGTGTGTGTGTGTTTGTGTGTGTGTGTGCATGGGCTAGGGCCGAGTGTGTGTGTGTGTGTTTGTGTGTGTGTGCATGGGCTAGGGCCGAGTGTGTGTGTGTGTGTTTGTTTGTGTGCATAGGCTCGGGCTGAGGCAGAGAATGAACTCTGAGGGCCAGACTGCCACAGGGCCATGCGTGTGCGGCTGCCGGGGTTAATAGACTAGGCTTTATCATTTTATTATTCCCGTGGCCTGAGCACTGCCAAATCCAGAGGAGTCTCTCCGAACGGCCATTACTTAATTGAAAGAAACGACCATAAAGCACACGGAGCGAAGTGAAGCGAACAGAACCTACACCCAGGAGCCCTGGGCTCTCTCCCCTTTTTCTTTCGCCAGCTTCTCTTTCACCTTTTCCCTCTCCTTCGTGTCTCCCGCTCCCCGTCTTATCTTTTTGCTCCTTTGTCCTCTCATTTTCATGTCCCTGCTATCTCTCTCTCCTACTCTCCCTCTGCCTCTCTCTCTCACTCACTCTCTCCTGCTCTCTCTCTCCCTCTCTCTCTCTCCTTCTCTCTCTCTCACTCTCTCTCCTACTCTCTCTCTCCTACTCACTCTCTCATACTCTCCCTCTGCCTCTCTCTCTCACTCTCTCCTACTCTCTCTCTCACTCTCTCCTACTCTCTCTCTCCTGCTCTCTCTCTCCCCCTCTCTCTCCTGCTCTCTCCCTCTGCCTCTCTCTCACTCTCTCTCCCTCTCCCTCTCACCCTCTCCCTCGCTCTCCGTCTGTTTTGCCCTGCCGTGTGCCAGCATCACCTAAGCTTCAAAGAGCTGGAAACAGGTCTTCCTTTCCTCCTTAAATCCTGCTGTCAGGCGCAGGGCTGAGTCTGAGGCGGGCAGGCAGACGCACATGACAGCTCGTTGTGTTGGCTGGGCGACGCCGTGACTGGAAACAACGTCGCCCGGCACACTGGCATTAATATTTACGCCGCCTTCCAAGAGGACAGGAGGACAAAATATCTGCCCTAATCTCGGCGCTTATCTGTCCCCCATCTCGCCGCGCTATTTACCCGCACCGCACCCCTTCCGCATTTTCTAACACCCCCCTACTCCCCCCGCCTCAAAGCCTAGGTTTACTTTTTGATTTCGTCCACAGATGGAGAGGCATTTGGTTTTTTGCAAGGATTCCTTTCTTTGTCTTCCTGCCTACAGCCCTCCCCTTACCTGCTTTTTCTCTCTCTCTCTCTCTCTCTCTATCTCTCTCTCTCTATCTCGCTATGCTTCCCTCCCTCTCTCTCTCTCTCGATCTCGCTATGCTTCCCTCCCTCTCTCTCTCTCACTCTCCGCCTCTCCTTCTTTCTCTGATCTCAGCAGGAACCTGGCAGGCCTCGCTTCCTCTGGCTTTTTTGCCAGAGTTTCACACTCCCCCATATATATATATTTTTCCCGTGTGTTTTTGACATTTACAACCGCACGATGAGGATTTCCATCAGGCAGTAATCCCTGGTGCCTGGCTGCCTTATTCAGCTACTGTAAACTGTTTTTTTGTCGGTGTTGTTACTGTAGTTTCTAATTGATTGGTTTCAGTGCAAATATTTCTCATACATTCAAAGTGGAGTTTGACTCTTCAAGCTTTTTCTGCATGTCCTTTTACCTGTCCATTGTGTTGTGTGTGTGTGTGTGTGTTTGTGTGTGTGTGTGTGTTTATATAGCCGTATTTTATAGGTGTTTACAGGATTCTTATATAGCTGTGTAGGTGCATTTGTGTGTATGTATGCATTTGTGTGAGTGGGTAGGTGTGTATGTGGGTTGCTCTGTGTGTGTGTGTGTGTGTGTGTGTGTGTGTCTTTGTGTGTGTGCATAAGCATACTCTTATTTCCTCTCCTGCATGCATTTGTGTGCATACTCTTATTTCCTCTCCTGCATGCATTTGTGTGTATGTATGCATCTGTGTGTGTGTGTAGGTGTGTTTGTCTTTGTGTGTGTGTGTGTGTGTGTGTGTGCATAAGCATACTCTTATTTCCTCTCCTCTGGGAACGTTATTCGCACCTTCCACTTGGCAGCAGCGGATGAATATCTCGAGTGACGTACGCTGTTGATATTGATTTAATTTTTCCCTGAACTAGGGGGAAGCTCTTACATAAGGGAGAGAGTGCCGCCGGCTCATGGAGGCATTGCCTCACAAACGTCCACCTGGATATGCCGTGCTGCTGTGACTGCTGAATCACTGAGCCTGCACACACACACACACACACACACATACACACGCACACACACACGCACACACACACACACACACACACACACACACCCCTCATGGACACACACACAGCCCTCACACACACACACACACACACACACACACACACACACACACACACACCCCTCATGGACACACACACAGCCCTCACACACACACACACACACACACACACACACACACACACACACACACACACACACACACACACCCCTCATGGACACACACACAGCCCTCACACACACACACACACACGCAGTCACAGCAATCTACGGTCACTGCAGGAAATGGCCCACTTCCTTTCAGTAAAAAATCTCTCGTGGCGTGATGCATTCTGCTATAAGGTCTCCTTATGCACGTTCATCCATTCAGTCCGGGACACACAGACCTCACTGGGACCAGGGGTGTGTTTGCACACACTCCAGCAAGCAATGATGAGTTGTCGTGTCTTGCAGTTGCATGAAATCTCAAGGCATTTGCAAGGTCCGGGGATCGATATTCCGCCACTTCTTGCTTTCGTGCCCGCCGTTTGTGCGAACACACCCCGTTGCTGCCGCTACACACACTCGAGCATCTCAACGTGCCAGATTCCATCTCTGCCGTCGCAGTGTTTTCTAGTAGAGCAGACAGCTCTTTTAGAACACCCTGTCCAGACGAGACACGCCTGACAAACAGCTAATGGACCGTCACCCGTGCTTAGGAGCAATGGGATCCTTTGTTTTCTTGTACACTTGTGTCTAAAGAAAGTGTCTCGGCATGCCGGATGTATTATATTTAACGGAGGCTTTCAGCCAGAGGCTTAGAGTGCGACGAGGAAGCATTCTATCAGCGGCTTCTTCGGCTGTCTCCGCGTTGAACCCGTGTCCTTAGTGTCGCTAGCACCACGCTCTTCCCATTCAGCTACAGGGGCCCACACAGCTGTTTCTAAGCTGCAAACCACATGACACGATAGGGATTCGGAAAAGATTTAGGATATTTGGGAAAATGTTTCCAGCTGACAATCCTCTATTCTTCTGTGTATTATGGAGTAATTCATTGGGACTTTAAAGTTTTTTTCTCTTTCTACTTCTGTCTGTCTCTCTTTTTGTATGTGTTTCTGCTTTTCACAGTCTACTACTTGAAACAACTTTCTGCAATAACCTGCAACTTTTGATTACAGCTCTGGGCAAAATGTCTGCTTAAATAGGATAAATAAGTCAAGAAAATGGGCTAGCGGATGAGGGGGGGGAACCCACAATTCACCTATAAAAAAAAGACCTCTCTCTTTTCTTCAAAATCAACACAAACAAATTTGCTGGGGAAAAGTAAAGAGCTCCTCTTGGAAAGCGCATCAGTCAGAACCAGCAGGCAATCACCTGCCACAGATGCGATGGCGTGACACATCTGCTCATCGCTAATGGACCCAGTCTAGCACTGAGCCTGACACCCTCTCAACAAAGATGAACTTTTGCTACCTCTCAGACGCTAAGCACAACAGAGACAGCTGGTGCACCCGGCAACGACGCCGCTGAACGCTCACAGGGCAGAATTCCAGGATCCCACAATTGGGAACTCCACAGAGCTTGGGAAACAGCTGGCTACATTTCCCAGCACTAATTTGGAGACTGGCTGGGGAATGGAGGTTGCTAGGTTTACATTAAATGTTCAGGTAATTGTGTGTTTTTTTTTTTTTAAGCCTAGGTTTATTGTGAGGGGAATGTTCTGTAATGGTTTCTTTGCCACTGCTGTGACATGATAAGGTGTTTGTTCCCCTACGGTTACCAAAGCCTTTCTGTGATTTGTACTGTTGTCCTTTATAAGTGATTGTGAGTAGACTTTTGATTGGCACGCTGGCCACAGTGAGCCTCTGGTGTTGTGAATGTCCTTTAGAGCAGAAAGACAGCAGGATTCCCTTCTGTTTATTCCCTGCACCTACTTGCAAGCGACAAACATAGGCACTGATTAAATTCAATTCAAATACACTATATTTACTTAGTAACGTCAATTAAATTGCCTAAAGGTGACTCAGAAGAAATCATTTTCAAGAACAAATGTCTGTAGTGATAGCGGCAAAAAAATACCTATTTGGAAAAAGGGGGAAACCATTTAACAGAACCCAACTCAAACGTGGCTCCCTGATGTCAAATGGGAGAAGAAAATATGGCAGCCAGGGGGACAGGATTAGGAATAGAGTTTGGGAGTCGACCGGAATTTTGTAGTTTTCAGCATTAGCATTTTAACACTTCCTGGTTCCAAAGAAAAAAAATATATGGAAAGATGTATGGGTTTTCGCAAAATCTGCAAAAATAAGGTATGAAAGTTGAGTCAAAATGTATTTTATCAGTCACTGATTTGTAACTAACTGTTGTCTTGCTACCAAAAATGAAATCATAATGTTGCTACCTATATGAAATCAGAAAAAGGATACAATACATCGTGTGGCCTTGAGGGACTCTAGAGTGGCATCCATGGTTACAGAATTTCAACTCACACCCCGCCATTTCATAAGAAAGTTAACATTGCAGCTCTAGCATTTAAAACATCTGATTTATTTTATTCAACAGATTGTGGCAAATCCTAAAGTACTTTATGTGTTTACTGAAGTTGAATTTGTGGTTGTTGTAAGACCATCCGTAATCTCTAGCTATGGTTAGCTTCTGCTCACCTTGTGAAATTGGTGACGCATAAGATAAGAGACTTGCCTTGTAGTCTGTTATTTTTTGCTGGTAGCAGAAGGATAGTTACAGACATATTTTAGAGATATAATTGGTCTAAAGTATATTCAGAGAAGACGTACGAATGTATTTTATTTAACAGAATCAAATGCAGGGTCTTTCAAGCACTTATTTTACTATCACAAGCATTATTTTGTCAATTTTCCAACCCCCCCTAACTTGCAAAAATGCTCATCTGACGCACACAAAATGACTCCCACACTCTATAAGGTTTCATACGAGTGCTGAGACCTTGGACTCAAGGTTTGTCAAGTGAGAATAAGCCTCTACGGCTTATATGCTGCTCATACACAATCCCTGGCAGCAGGTACAGCAAGCAAGAGAAGCGCTCATGACAGACACTGAAAAATTCCCTTGCCTTTCCATTTTCACTCTGGAACGTCTGAGCCGACAGCTTTCCACCAGACGTTGTTAACATCCCAGTGGTCAGCACCGTGAGCGTTTACCTTGTAAAGCCAATCACGCCCGGCTGTTGGACAACAGCTGCCGTGCCATTTCACTCCAGAAGAATGCTCCGTTCAATAGAGCTGCGCTGCACAAAGGCGGCGTCCTCAGTCCTGAGCGAGTCTATCCGCCCACTGGAGAACTTTCAATCTCCTGGCGTCTGTAGCACCCAAACACCTCTATTCAGCACCGCCCGCCTGCCTTTCACCGGGTGTGCCTGATTTACCTGGTCAAGGTCTGAGACACCATTCAAGTCCTCAAGCACGTGTAGGTCTGCCCATCCTCCCACACCTTCATCTTATTCTCTCTATCTCTCTCTGTTTCTCCTCTCTCTCTCTCTCTTTTTCTCCTCTCTCTCTCCCTCTCTCTCTCTCTTCAAATCCTGTTCATATCAGTCCCTGTTGATCTTAGTGTTATAATCAGAGGTCGTAAAGCCGTCAGGCCTCATTTGTGTTTTTATGAGAGTGAGATCAATTTATGCTCCTGAGCCCTTTAAAAAACAGTGGGGGGGGGGGGGGGGGGGGGGGGGTGAAGACAAGTGTGACATCAGAGAACAGCAGGTGCCCACGCCCGATTGGCTCATGTCAAGGAGGCGAGATCTTGAGTGCTCTTTTCTCTCCTCTCTGTCACTTTCACTCTCAAGATAAAAGCGTTTGATGAACCTCTGTGATTGGATTTGACATTTTCCCTGATCAGCTTCTCAGTCTTACTTTCTCAAGTTCCATTTTCTGTTTTAGGTGATGACTCAGTAGGCTCTTCTCTTACCTGCTGACTCATTTATTATATTGGTTAAAGAGCTTGCTAACCGAAATCAACTGTGGAAGCTATGAAAAGATGTTTTTTACAACAATTTAACAACATCAAGGCCCTTTTTCCCCCAGAGTACTACTTCGGCAGTGTAGTGTAGTGCACTCCACTCATCCCACCGTGACCCAAGCATCACAACGATATATTTATCTTTCTTCATAGGGTCCTGTCTAAATGAGATAAATAAGAATAAGAGACAAATATTATCTATTTTTATGCTTTGCCATAACATGAGCTTTGTGTTGGTGATGTTAGGTGTGCACCTGCAGGTCG
>NC_137909.1:25513160-25533160 GCF_963457725.1 Sprattus sprattus
CTAATAATGTTCACGCTCTAGTCTAGAAACACTGATTATAATGTTCACGCTCTAGTCTAGAAACACTGATTATAATGTTCACGCTCTAGTCTAGAAACACTGATAATAATGTTCACGCTCTAGTCTAGAAACACTGATAATAATGTTCACGCTCTAGTCTAGAAACACTGATAATAATGTTCACGCTCTAGTCTAGAAACACTGATAATAATGTTCACGCTCTAGTCTAGAAACACTGATAATAATGTTCACGCTCTAGTCTAGAAACACTGATAATAATGTTCACGCTCTAGTCTAGAAACACTGATAATAATGTTCACGCTCTAGTCTAGAAACACTGATAATAATGTTCACGCTCTAGTCTAGAAACACTGATAATAATGTTCACGCTCTAGTCTAGAAACACTGATAATAATGTTCACGCTCTAGTCTAGAAACACTGATAATAATGTTCACGCTCTAGTCTAGAAACACTGATAATAATGTTCACGCTCTAGTCTAGAAACACTGATAATAATGTTCACGCTCTAGTCTAGAAACACTGATAATAATGTTCATGCTCTAAACTAGACTGAGATCCAGTTGATAGGTCAGATCTTTCACAATATAAAGATATTAAAGTAACACTATGGAGTTTCTGGAGCCGCAAGGTAGGGGGCTACTTTCTGCTGGACTATTCAGTAACTTATTTTCTGTCTTGCTTTGTCTTGTGTTGCACTTGCTTGATGTTTGACTGTGTAAGGAAAGTTGTTGACTCGCTAATTTGTCATAAACAAAGCTAGCAAGTTTCAACAGGTTTTGCTAAGTTTAGCCGCTAGCAAGACATCTTGTTAGCGATGTTAGCAAGCTTGTTATAACACGCTAGGACATTGATACTAGTTATAAGTGCTCTCGCGTCGGCTTCTTTGTAATGTTATTGTGTAAGCTATGTTGGTAAGCTTGCAGCAACTTTCCTAACAGAGTCAAACATCAAGCAAGTGCAACACAAGACAAAGCAAGACAGCAAATAAGTTACTAAATAGTCCATCAGAAAGTAGCCCCCTACCTGGCGGCTCAAGAAACTCCATAGTGTTACTTTAACAACCGCTATAACAAAAACATTATGAATCATTTTATTCTGTTAAAGGAAGCAAAGACACAATGACGATGGAAACCTTTCTAAACGATTGCAGTTTGCCAGCATCAAGCCAAAATTAACAAGACCTTCTTGGAGTTAATAGAACACTTGAAGAAATCAAGGTAACCAAAACCATAAAATCATTGAAAATCATGCCAGTATCTATTTGCAGTTCTACATACATTTTGCATTAGAGAATCCTGGATTAGAACTTTGTACAGGAACCTTAAAGCACAAATACTAACTAAGTTAAGTCACATAGCGTCATCTCCATTTAACCTCAAAAAGGGTTCTCAACAGGGCTGTCCTTGGTTCCCCTTACTTTCTGCCTTGGCCATAGAACCTCTTAGAGTAGAAGCAATTTCATCAGAAGAAACTTTGTATGGCTTTCGCTCTAAAACTACATCACATAAAGAATCCTTTTACGCAGAAGATGTCCTGATTTATGTAACAAGACCACTTTTTCGTATCCCAGTGATCCCTGACACAATAGAAAGTTTCAGCACTTTTTCTGGCTGTAAAACAAACTGGAATAAAAGCGAACCTATGCCAGCGGGATCTATTGATTGCTCTCAACTCTCACACCTTCCCTTATATATATCCAGTGACAAATGTACTTATCTGGGCATTGCAGTGACTCAATTGCAAAGCGTTCTGCTTGCAGCCAGTTATTCGCTGCTGTTGGAGAAACTGCAGACAGATGTCCAATGCCATCGAGGTGATTTTTTCCCCCACAACTTTTGTATCTATTTCACAACCTTCCCGTTATTTTTCTAAAAAATGTTTTTTTTTTTTTTCAATAGTTGGATTCAATTATTTTACCTTTTATATGGAATTATAAGTGTCACAGGATCAAAGCGTGAATGGGGTCAAGCACTCCTAAACTTCCATTTCTATTAGTGGGCTTCTAATCTCAGAATTAGCTTGTTGTTGCTGAATGATCACAATGGATGCCAGGCATGGTTCGATTAGAAAAGGAGGAGTGCCCCCCTTATGATATAGCTGCTGCGTTATTTTCTCCGGCCTTAAAAAAAAATCTATTTACAGGGTTGCTCAGAGTGTATCTTGTTTCTGATATTCATTCCTTCCTTTCGTCTTTCTTTTTTCCTTTTTTAAATGTGTGTTACAGTTTTGTTTTTCTTCTATCTGTCAACGTGTTGTTTACTATACGGGAACTGGAAAAACACGGAGAACATTAATGAGCTCTTGTATTGTTTGTACCTTCTGTCAACTGATTCTCCGATAAAAACTAACCTCATAAAAAAAAAACAGAGGTGCTTGTGTGTTGATGCAAAAAGTGAAGGAGTTGTGTAAATACTGTGGGGGTTATTAGCCAAACAGGTGGTGTGAATCTGTGCGGAAGGGTCACTGTATATCTATCAGCGTACATATGTGAGTAGATTTATTTGTGGCATATGGCATCTGTGTGGATGTTACTATGAGTGTTGTGTGATGTGTGTGTGGGGGGGCAGGGGGTAGATTGGCCATGATTGGTGACTGTGCCCTCTGCATCTGCCTCTCTCTTGGCACACGCGCATCCATCAGCATCCCGGCATGAGATATGCTGCCACGGCGGTTGCTACCGTGGCGCTGTTGCCACGGCGCTGAACGATAGAACACAACATAAGACAGCCAGGGGAAAAAGTGAAAGACAAACAGTGACAGGACTCTCAGTGTGTCCTCTGGAGTCTCTCTGACTCAGCACTCTCTGTGCTTGTGCTGTAGACCAAGGCAGAGACTCGGAGGCCTCCATTATCCTGTATACTCACTCCGGCTCTTTTGCATTGTTTACACTGAGCATTAATTATTTGTGGAGAGGCCCAAGCCTCTAAAAAAAACTTTAGCAAAAAAACCTAAGCTCCTTCAATCGCCCATAGCCACAACAACCCATAGCACACAGTAGACCTGACCTGTCTGGAAAAAGCCACGTGGTTTAGATTTCATTAGTTTTCTGAAAAGAAGTTGGGTCTCTGCACCTAGTGCAGTGCCGTTCCTGGGGACCCACAACATAAAATTGTTTTAGGTCTCCCTTTTGGTCGAGTGCACCTCACTGAGCCCACGAGATAGAGCAATTATAAAGCCCTTGATTAGCTGAATCAGTTGTGCTCAGCAAAAACGAAACCTGGGAGAGTCCTAAAATGGGCAGTGTTGTGGGCTGCTAGTGTTGTGCGTTGCCAGTGTTGGGATTGAAAAGCACAGGTCTAGTGCACTTACCAGGGAATATGAGAATATAAAAAAGAGCAACTACACAGAAAAAAGCAATTATCGAGAACGGGACAGGCAGTGCATTGACTACCCTTTGGCATATATCATCAATAGGAGACAATTACAGGTCCATTCTCCATTAGGGTCACCGCCATGTTGGCACCAAACATTAGGACCCACTCACACAGCAAAAAGAAAGCTGACCCAAAACCCATTTGTGCTGTAAACCCATCACGCAAGAAGCACAGGACGTGCACAGGGAACATCTCAACCCAGATCAGAGTTGTGGCAAGCACTTTGAATTACAAACACAGGCACCCTCCGCTGTTCCAAACCCTTCTCCCAAGGAAACCCATCAATTCTTACCCAATTACGCAACCTAGGCCCTGCATCAGATCACATCTTTATTTACTCACCACTGTTAAGATATAGACGGGTGGTAATTGTCGCGCGCCCTCTCCCACGTCTTTTGAGTTGTTGCCGACATTAACGAGTCGCTTAGGGGGTAAATAAATCTCCCTTGTCCCCCTAACTCCCTGAGTGTCAAGGTGCTCCTGTAATTGACTACAGTCTCCATGCACCTTTCTTGGCGTCCCAGATAAACCTCCAATTACTCTGTTTGACAGGCACAAGATAAACACCATTCACAAGCAGAGTAAACAGAGCTGGGGTGGGAAATGAATCGGAATGGAATTACCCCTTTCCCCACCCCCTTCCCCGAAAAAAAAAAAACTGTGGATCAATGGTGTGGACGTTTTCCAGAGCTGATTAGAGCTGCGATGTGGCTTTGTGGACCAGGCTGGCTCTGCTGGCTATAACCATCCTCCCAGGAGAGAGTGAAGTGAGATTGCGGGGGCTAAAGCTTACGGACGGGGTCCGTGGGAGTCGGGGACTGTTGTTAGTGGCAGGGGCTTTATTCCCTGAGGGATTATCTGTGTTGGTTTGTGTGTTCTGTACACAACCTGAACCATGTCCAAAAAGAAAACAAATCACTAAGAAAGGACTTCAGCAGTCACCGTATCGTACGTGTCACAGCATCAAAAATCTTGTCTTTGTGCGCTAGCTTGTTAAGTCCCCACTAAGTCATTAGGGGATGGAAAAATGACTAGTCCTTTTCCTGCGGACAAGGTGACATTGTAATTGGGGTGTGGGTCTCGCTGCACTGAGAGGTAAATATAATGGCAGCTTGACAGACTGGTGACAGGACAGATCGGGAGCAGCAGGCCTAGTTTGCCCGTCTCTCTGCAGCACGTAAATGAGGGCGAAGGCCACAAGCACGGCACTGGCATGATGAAACAGGCTGCGGGCGCTGGTCAGCAACATGAGAGCTGTATCCGAGCACTCCATCTCTTCTGTTCCCTCTCTCTCTCTTTCGCTCTCTGTCTCTTCTGTTCCCTCTCTCTCTCTTTCTCTCTCCTCTCTCTCTCTTTCGCTCTCCGTCTCTTCTGTTCCCTAACTCTCTCTTTCTCTCTCCTCTCTCTCTCTTTCGCTCTCCATCTCTTCTGTTCCCTCACTCTCTCTTTCTCTCTCCTCTCTCTCTCTTTCGCTCTCCGTCTCTTCTGTTCCCTCACTCTCTCTTTCTCTCTCCTCTCTCTCTCTTTCGCTCTCCGTCTCTTCTGTTCCCTAACTCTCTCTTTCTCTCTCCTCTCTCTCTCTTTCGCTCTCCGTCTCTTCTGTTCCCTAACTCTCTCTTTCTCTCTCCTCTCTCTCTCTTTCGCTCTCCGTCTCTTCTGTTCCCTAACTCTCTCTTTCTCTCTCCTCTCTCTCTCTTTCGCTCTCCGTCTCTTCTGTTCCCTCTCTCTCTCTTTCGCTCTCCGTCTCTTCTGTTCCCTCACTCTCTCTTTCTCTCTCCTCTCTCTCTCTTTCGCTCTCCGTCTCTTCTGTTCCCTCACTCTCTCTTTCTCTCTCCTCTCTCTCTCTCTCCTCTCTCTCTTTCTCTCTGTTATTCCTCCTGTCTTCATCTGTACCACTCATCCGTCTCTTTCTCCCACTCCCACCATGTCAATGCATCACTCCATCACACTTTCTTTTGGGTCCAACCTCAGCTCAAGGGCAACAGGCCAGATGCTTGCGTCATAGACCACGATGCAAACAGGACATTCGGACGGCTTAGCTCTTATCAAGAAGTGCATGAAAACAGCCTGGTGATCAATAATTCAAAACGGAGACTCCTCTGTACCCCATTGCTGCTTTTGTAAGTTTTAGAAATGTTAATGGTGTTTTTGTGAGCAAAGCCAAGTGTAAGAGAATACATAAAAATACTATCAATAAACTGACAAGAAAAACGATAAAGGATTGTGTATTTGAAGCTACTGCCTGAGATCCCAAATATTGAAGCGCCTTTAATTTGGAGAGAAAATCCATGCACAGCACTGAAACAACACGGCTGAACATGAGCGAGTCTACACATCTAGATGAGACAAATGTGAAAGAATGTCTTGTCCCTTACACTCTCTTTCACTGGCTTCCACTCACACTTTCTCACTTCTCTTTGGCTCTCTATCCAGTTACCATTACCAATATAACCTGCACTACTACTACTACTATTACTACTACCAAACAGCTGACTAGTCAAACCACTATTGACGAGCATGATGTCTACAAGTCTACTTGTACATGAGACATAACATAACAATATCTGGCCCTTCTCTATCTCTCTCTCTCACTCTCACTCTCTTTCTCTCACCATTACTGTTTTTCTCTCTCTCTCTTATCTCTCTCTCTCTATTCTCTCTCTCCATCTCTCCCTTCTCTCTGGCTTTCTCACTCATTCCCCCCCCCCACCTCATCCACCTTCTGCCGTTCGGAAGAGTTATCATGCTTTTGGCAGAGGGACAGGGAGCCATCAACAAACAGCACTCACCGCACTTGTTTGTCCGTCGGCCTGTCTGCCTCGCCCGTCCAATTCAATTTATTTATATATTTATTTATTTTCCAGTCTGTTTAGCCCCCCCTCGCAAATTGAACGGGACGGACGATGAGTCATCCATCTTTCACGGGGTTGCTTAAAAGGAAGGGGTCATTGGAAACTGTCACGCACACAAAGAAAAGAATGCCGTGTTTTTTCTTGAGCGAAGAAGGGTAATTCCCGGGCTGCTTTTTTGTCAGAACGTTGCCAGAGAACCATCCCTCTGAATCTATCCTATATGGAGATTTGGATTCTAAAAATATTGTACCATCTGGCTGTGCACCTTAATGTAAATTGCATGAGAAAATGTCTTTGTGTTATATTATTCCGTCTTAAATTTCTCCAGAAAAACGACGCGCCGAGCGCTTTCAACTAAAAAACGACCCAGTTAGCTGACTAATAAGTACGCTTATATTAAGTATTCATGTATTCATCAGTGGAAAGTAGTTTGTGTTGGATTGCCTCACCTCCTCTTCTGGGTCAGCCGGCTCGGAAAGTTTGTTCTGTTGGACGGGTGGCGAGATGGGGCTATTGTGCTCATTACTGCCAGAGATGTTTGAGAGAGCACTGCAGCCAAAAAAAAAAAAAAAAAAGGAAAGTCCTGTGAAAGAGAACTTGTGTAGGAGGCAAAGTGGAGAGAGAGAGAGAGAGAGGGAGGGATGCAGAGAGAGAGAGAGAGAGAGAGAGAGAGAGAGAGGGATGCAGAGAGAGAGAGAGAGAGAGAGAGCTCTCCCTGAGCTGCAGGTGCAGGCTTTTATATGTCTAAAATGAATTCAGAGCCGCTGACTGGCTGAGGTTTGAAGCTGAAACAGGCTGCTGAGTCACGCTATGGGCCAATGGTGGGCGCCACGGTTACACATTCATCTACCCATCCCCTCAGTTTCAACCTACACACACACACACACACACACACACACCCTCACACACACACACACACACACACACACACACACACACACACACACACACACACACACACACACACACACACCCTCACACACACACACACACACACCCAAACACACACACACACACACCCTCTCACACACACACACACACACCCTCACACACACACACACACACACACACCCTCTCACACACACACACACACACACACACACCCTCTCACACACACACAGTTTCAGTTTTTGATGCATATATACACACAGACCAGCTTAATTACATACTGCACATTTATGCACACTGTTCAAACCAAACATATAGACGTGCAGCAGCCCAGACGCATACATTACTCACACACTGAGTTATATGGGCATGACCCAACACAGGGCAGCTTTTCACCTGATCTTGCAGGAGGCTTTTGTGCTCCATTGACCTGGCATGGTAGGGTACAATGACAATGAAGAGCTGTGTGTTCCCTCTGTGTTTATTCCTGCACACCTGACCAGCCTTTGGGCCATGCAGGCTGTTTAGTTCAGTTTCTCTCTCTCCCTCTTTCTCTCTCTCTCTCTCTCTCTCTCTATCTCTCTCTCTCTCCTTTGTTTGTCAGCGCTCATCAGGGAAACCAAATCACTTAACCTGGCGGTGTTGACTGAAGGAGCTAGGCACATCCTGCCTCCATCATTCTCTCTCTCTCTCTCGCTCTCTCTCTCTCGCTCTCTCTCTCTGTCTCTCTCTCATCCCCTTGTCTTTGTTTATCCATCTTACTCTGTCCTTATCTGCCCTCGTGGGGGCCCGCTCACTGCCCCTGACCGAGGCCTTCTGGAGCTCTGCTCAGCTGCACCTGTGTCCTGTCTTTGCTCTGTTGCCCCGTGTTAACTTGACGCAGTGTGGAGGCCAGGCCCGGAGCATGTACTTCCTGCGTTCTGCTTTGATGTGATCTGTGTTTCCCCCCCCCCCCCCCCCCCTGTTCTCATTTTTGCTGGTCAGGTGAGGTTATGTTCAGATCTATGACAGCAACCCCCCTCCTCACGCCCCCCTCCCCCTTCTTTCATTTCCCTGAAGTCTTTCCTTCTCTTTCTTCTACTCGTTCGTTTAGCCTTTCATCAGAAACGATCACCACTAGTTTTGCGGTCTTGTTAGTGGCTATTGTGTGCTTGGGGCGTGGGGGGTTCGGGGGGGGGGGGGGGGGGCATAACGGCCCCATTAGCAAATTAACCATGACATCAGCATTCCGGGTATCACCTGGGGGCCGTAAAAATATTCCCTCCCGTCCCCCGCTCCCGTTTTCTCTGCTCGAACCACTTCAGGAATTACAACTCTGCACGAGTGCCTGTCATGAAAATCCGGCACAGAATAGCCTCATCAGGCTAGGTTTATCTCACTTGGCAGGGGAGCGGAGACTGTTTATTGCCTGTATTTGGCTCTGGCTGAGAGTCATGCTAAATTAAGAGCATGGGAATGGCATTTAAGCATGTGTAATGATTACAGACTAGGGGGAGAGAGACTCAAACTCGGCCATATGGTGTGGGGATGCTGCCTCAGCCTCGACGCAGACCAGACAGCACTCACTGCGTCGCCTCACATTAACCGAGACGTTTCTGCCCTCTTGTCAAGCGCGGGGAACGTTATGTAAACCGCCGAGTTATTTCTCATTCATAACAACGCCACTGATTGGAGCTATTAAAATGTAATGTTGCCGCCATCAAGGTCACTTGTTCACATCTACTTGGTGAAAGAATATTAGTGATATATATATTCATTCACACTGGTTAGCTGTTGATTGACATAACAATGTGGTCAATGGGGAGATTAAAGGCAATTCACGGTGCAGCTTTGGTGCATTGTGTTCAGACTGGGACCACACCTTACATCAGTGATGCTTTTCCAACCTGCCGATTATTCCGCTGGAATGCCGATGGTCAACCTCCGTTTCGTGGGCACAGGGAGTTTCCGCGGTTACAGGGCTTGTTTGTGTGCGCACCGATTTCTGACGCTGCGTGACTTCTCCTCGCCAGCCTGCTGTTGGCTCTCCTTCACCCACGCCCATCTGTGTTTTCCTCTTGTTTCCAAGGACAGACTCACCCATGAGGGTAGAAAAAAAATGTGGGTGTACAGAAAAAGAAAAGAAAAAACAGTCCTACTTCGATTGCTAACGTGGACATGTTAGACGCCTCAGATGCGAAAACACAACAATAACAGTTGGCTGTGAGTGTTTGAATGAAGCTATCATATTGACCGAACTAGGGGGGGGGGGGGGGGGGGAGAGAAGAAAAAAAAACACACGACAACACAGAGGAAGAAAATTGATTTGCAGCCCAAGAGGAATGTTCCAGGGCTGAGACGCAGACGGTGCATCCGGCACATGCTGTAATGTGAATCATAACGTGCTGCATTTGAATATTATTTTGGTGCAGTTCTTGCCACAGGATTATGGCCATTACTTCAGCTTCGCTGCACTGAAAAGTAAATATTTCATTAAGTATTGAATAGTATAACTTCTTGTGCTGTAATATTTCATGAATACAAGTTTCAAGCCGACAACAACTTACGTGCCTCCAACTTAATTTATGTAAACATGGTGTGAGGCTCTCTCACAGTAAATCTAAGAAGAAAGAGAAAAGAGAAGTGAAAGGGGCCCCTTACACGGAGCTGCAGGTTAGGCTCAGAATTTGTGCTACACCCCTCCAACCCTCCGCCCCCATCCAGATCCCCTTTTTAATGAGTCGTCCTCAAACTCTCACATGGCATGCTACGCCCAAGGAGGGGAAGCTGTTACGACGAATAAATGCAGCATATACATTATATTTCCGCAATGCTACACATCTTTTTCTCCCTCCCTTGCTTTCTCTTTCTTGCTCTGCCTGTCTCTCTATCTTTCGGCCTCTTGCAGCCAACTACACTGAGGTAATTTGTCATGTACTGAATAATCTGTTAACACAGTCAACAACACAGAACATTCAAAAAATCTTCATAGATTTACTGTGAGAGAGCCTCACACCATGTTTACATAAATTAAGTTGGAGGCGCGTAAGTTGTTGTCGGCTTGAAACTTGTATTCATGAAATATTACAGCACAAGAAGTTATACTATTCAATACTTAATGAAATATTTACTTTTCAGTGCAGCGAAGATGAAGTAATGGCCATTGCCTCACATTCTTGTGTGTGACTGAAATTGATTTAAATGAAAACCAGTACACACACAAGTACACACACACACACACACACACACACACACACACACACACAGTCCTGCTGGCTTAGGGGTTGGCATCAATGTGTTATTGACGACCTCACAGTCCGGCGGGTTGTTATTTTAAGGAAAATACGGAACGTTTAAACAGAATAAAATGTACACACATACCAGAAACTAATATGCCAAAATAAACAGGCCGAAAATAATTATTACTTTGAATGTTTTTTTTATGGACGTTCAAATCCAGTGTTCTAGAATATGAATTAGATCTCAGAAATAATTATCTTGGTAAGTCCCCACACGTATAAAGTCCCAGCTTATACAGTATGTCTACAATATAAACAAGCCTCGTGTGAATATATCCATGAGTTTGATGTGTACGCAGTGGTGCATCTCTGAGTCTTTGGGAATGCATTTTTACATATAAAAAGTGTGTCAAAAAAAGTCGGAAAGTGTTTGTGTCCGTATGTGTGTGTGTGTGTGTGTGCGTGTGTGCGTCCATATGCACGTATGTGTGTGAGCTTGTAAAATGAGATGCATGTATCGCAAGAGTGGCGTGGTTTGCGAGTTCCTTGTGTACGGGCGCTCCTCCATCTCCTGAGCTCTGGCCCACTTCTGCAGTTCTGTAAATACCCCGCGAGATGAGAGACGCCATAAAGTAGGCCACAGATCGCTCCTGCCTCCTCTGATGCAACCCCCTCGGGATCCGCTCCCAGGTCGAGGGATGCAAGGGCCGGACCTTGTCGATTCACCGGCATCCAATTTCAAGCCTCTGTGTTGTGTGTTTAAAGCCTCTCGGAATTCATTCACTCGGCTCGCCGGTAGTACCTTCGATAACATTCCCCGGGAGACATGAAAAGCTAGTTCATTTGCCTCTCCGGCGCAAGTGATCTGGCTGCCTTCCAGTCGCTGTGACTGATGAGCTGGCAACCAGTCCGGGGGGGGGGGGTTGGGGGTTGGGGATTTGGGATTGACAGGTGTGTTTAAAAACCTACTGTACAGTTCATCCAAGAGCCTCGCCGCCATGATGCTGCATGATTGGCGGGAGGAATGACTAGAAAGGATGAGAGCAGATTTGCCAAATGCTCACTCCTCATAGTGCGTCACTTCCATCTTCACTGTGACCGTATTCTGTGGCTGTCAGGCCTCATAATCAGGCCTCCAACTCTGGTGGTGACAGTTTTTGCATGGAGCAAAACAACACACTCACACTGAAAATGCCCCCTGCCAAGAAACTAGAACCACAGGTAAGGAGCACACTGGGTAACCCGTGACAACCTGTCGAAGGCTAAAGGTAAGAACACCTCAGCTGCCCCTGCAGGAGATGTTTACCGCTGTCTGACATGATGAAATGTTTGCTGCTTCTTTGAGAGATGCTCATATGTTCAGCCTCGTCAATGTGAGTGGAAAAAACAAACGGAGTCTGAAAAACATACATTTTTGCTTGGTGGAAAGTGGTAAGTGTGGTTGGGATGTGAGAGGTTGCTGTGTAAGTGTGCATGGTCTGGGGGAAAAACGAAATTACTTCAAACAACCTGCAATTTACATGCGCTTGTAGGGTGGGTGGGGGTTAACCACTCCGATTCCCTGATTCCCTGCCTTGTTCGGTACCGCGGCTCCCCAGATTCACAATGTGTTCTGCAACACACAGTTATCTAAAACACTCCTGCAAAACCGCAAAATGGATGGAAAAAGACACTAAGAAAAGACACAAACAGAAAGAAAAAAAGAAAAAAAAACTTCCGTTGAGGATTCAACGGGCAAAACAAAAGCACAAAGCCCAGGAGGATTATTTGCTCATGAGCCGAGCTGTATCCATGAATAGGGAAACTCATTTCTCTCAGGGGCGATGATATGATTTATACATCCACCTCAATGGTCAAGCTTTGATTGCGGTTCTTTGTCTGCAATCTGAATTTTTGAGCTGAGCCTCCAACAAAGGACTTACATCTGTAGGCTGCATCTGAATAGCGTTGGCTTGAGCATTTGTTAATGAAAAGAGTGTTACCGCATACATTTTTTATTCATCAGTGCTAGTTGCTGGGGACGTTTTTTGTTTTTCACTGGTGTTTTATTCTGCCGGGAGAACATAATTGGTTAAGCTTGCTTTCATTTGGGGTGACTGATTTCATCACTAGCTCAATGCACTGTGGAGAATTGTGCATGATGGATAAACAAAAGAAGTGCAGCGTGCTTATGTTGTGAGATATTGCTGCCCAACAAATATGCTTCTCTGTTGTATCATTGCTAATGTGATTAGCAGTCTGACCTCTGCTGTGAAATCGTAGCATGTGCTGTGCACGAACCGCTCTAAAATGTTTTTTCGGATGACTTAATAGAATCATGTGCTTGGATGGTAAGTAATCTTGAAAACTGGAATAAACTCTGGTGTCACCTCAGTGGCCATTTTGAAAAGGGCAAAACTCCCTCAGAAAATTCCATCAAGGTAAAGGACATCTTGAGGCTAACTTCATCAGAGTTCCTGTTGTGCTAGAATCACACCTGCTACCACTGAGCATCATGCCCCGTTAAGTCTCAAAGAGCACAAAACCAGGATAGGGAATTCGATCAGTCGACAGTGACGGACCACACAGGTGCATCAGCTTGGTTTAATTTCCCTGGGTTTGGCCTTTTACACCAGTGTAAAACCACAACTTCTCTGCAGTGGTATAGTCCAGGGTATACGCAGTTATACGGAGTATACCCACTTATTTTTTCAGTCAGCATTGCGTTTACCCACTTCTCAAAACAGAACGTTTATCCTGTGCTGTATGGGCTGCTTAAAAAAAATTAAGAGTATACCCACTTCTCCAAGGACCACTACACCACTGCTTCTCTGCCCACACATCATTCTGTAGAGAGCATATAGTAGACAGTGACCACACAGGTGCATCAGCTTGGTTTAATTTCCCTGGGTTTGGCCTTTTACACCAGTGTAAAACCACAACTTCTCTGCCCCACAAAACCACAACGACACACATCATTCCGTAAAGAGCATATAGTGCGGTATGTAAACATGTCTGCTGACTAGAGCCTGGCACTCACCCGTCCCTCTCCGCCTCCTTCTTCTCCAGGTCCTGGATGACGTCCAGCAGCACCTTGATGGTGTTCTGGCTGGTCTCCAGCACTCCCTCCAAGCTGTGAAGCTGCGACTGCAGACTGCTGATGTCATACAGCGGGCCGTTGGGGCCCAGGAGCTTCTCCCTGGCCCGGCTGAGATCCAGCTTGCACCTGGCGCCGGACATGAGCCCCCCCAGCAGCTCTTGCACGTGCCGGAGCGTGTCCGACTGGCCTTCTGCCTGGCCGCAGGAGCCCTGCTGCTGCCCACAGGGGGTGCGGGGTCGTGGGCACTGGGAGGCACAGGCCTGGGCCTCCGAGCAGAAGAGAGCTCTGCGGGCGCCCATAGTGGCAGCTTTAATGGCGGCCTGAGCAGTGTTTTTTGGGAGCACACATGGCACCCCCATGACGCCCACTCCGCCCTCTGCCCCTCCTGCTGCCCCCCTGTGACAAATGTGTCCACCTGCAGCCAGGTGCTGCATCACTACACCGTTACCCACCTTCTCCTTCACGGCACTCGCAGCCTTCGGGGTGGGCGGACGGCGAGCCTGCCCTGTGGCGGTAGCTCCTTCCTTGCGGGGTGTGTATGGGGGAGGGGGCGGGGGTGGGGGGGGGAGCTTTCTGTCCTGAGTAGTGTAAGGGGGAGGAGCCTGAGAGGGAGCAGGGCCGGCTCTCGGGGACGAGCCGTAGGGAGGCGCCGCGTGGTGCAGGTAGTCAGCCGGGCATGCCGCATGGGAAGAAGTGGTGGTCACAGTTTGGGTGAGGGCCACCTGCCTCACACAGATATTTGGGGATGATGTCTGGTTGGGCAAAATACCAGGAGGATTTATTTTAAAAGGGGAGGAGCAGATTTGGATTGTTTGTTGTGTGACATAAGGGGGCACAGCAGATTCAGGCATGATGTAAGCTGGCAGGGTATTTGTAGCAGGAGCAGAGGGGGGCATGAATTGGGCAGCGGCTACACATGATGGAACACTGTATGTGGTGTGGAAATAGTCTGGCAGAGCCTGGGCATTTAATGGGCAAGCCGGGGCCTGGTTTCTCTCAGAAATGCATGGAGGCATCTGTGAAATGGCATTACAGGGAAACAATACCTGTGCATCAGCTGGATAGGTTGGCCCTGTATTATCAGAGCTGCTGCAAGGCCCTGCAACTTCAGTGTAAGATGTACAATCCAGCACAGGCTGAGTCTTCGGAAGTGGCAAATTGTGGGTAGGAGTCTTAGGTGCAGTGTGTGTTGGGGTCTTGGGTTGGATTGTAGGTTGTGTGGGAGACGAACAATCTGATAGTGAAGGTGCATTTTTACAAGAATGTGTTGGGGTCATACAGACTGGGATAGGTGGTATTGGTTGTGAAGGAATTTTACAAGATGGTTCCATTTGTAAAGGGGTCTTACAACGTGGTACAGGCTGTGCGGAAGTCTTAGATGATGCTGGTTCTGTTTTTGTAGGGGTCTTGCAGATTGTTGCAGACTGTTTAGGAGTTTCACAACCTGACACAGGTTTGGACTGAGTCTTAGAAACAGACACAGGCTCTGAAGGAGATTTGCAAAGTGTTGTGTGTTGTGAAGAAGTTATGTAGTCTGGTGCAGGCTGTACAGCAGTATTTGAATTTGGCAAAGTTTGTATGGAGGAGATGAAAGGTGGCATTGTCTCTGTGTGATTTTGGTATGGTGGCGAAGGTGATGGCACGGGTTGTGTAGGGCTCTTAACTTTCTCAGGTTGCATCGGAGTTTCACAAGATGCGCTAGCTTGTCTAGTCTCGCAAGTTGGCAATGATTGTGTAAGTGCAACTGTGGGTTGTGTAGCCTCTGTATTGTTTTGAGGGGTTAGCAAAGATTTAGCTGCAGGGACGGAAGAGGGCACGGTTTGTGTAGGTGTCTTAACGTTCACAGGCGGCGTGGGAGTCTGACAAGATGGCACAGGTTGTTTGGGAGTCTTGCAAGCTGGCACAGATTGTGTCAGATTGGTGCAATGTGGTGGCAAAGTTTCAAATGCTGAACTGATTATTTGAGCTGGCGTCATGAGAGTGGGTTTGGGGGGTGAAGTAGAGGAATCGGCTGAATCATTGTTGAGTGGAAGCACAGTGTTAGAGGGTGGAGAATTTTGTGGTGAGGGCACACATGGAACTGGGATATTATCTGAAGTAGGGGTAGTGGGCGGAATGCATGTGGGCACAGTTTGTTGGTGAGGGATGCAGGCTGCTGTAGGTTGGGCACAGGAAGTAGCTTTTTCAGGCGAGGCAGGGGTAGACGGATCAGTTTGGGTTGGGGAGCTCTTAGGTGGTGACTTTTGGGGAGGAGAACTACTGGGTGACTCTGCACGTGTCAGACGGTCACTAGGGGACACAGCTCGAGCCGGGGACACAGCCGGGGATTCGGCCCGTCCCGGATCACTGGCTGTCCGGCTGATGCGCCTCCTTCTGCCCCTGTACCTGCCGGGTATCGACTTTGGGGCAACTGTGGGGCAAGAGCAAGGCCGCTCCGGCAGGTCAGAGGGGGCAGCAGAATCCTCACCTGAGCATGGACAGTGAGGCTGATCCGCCTGGGGACGCCGTGACCCAACGGAGCCAAGCTCGATGGCACGGCCCCCCTCCTGAGAGGAGAAGGGAGAGATGATGCCGACGAGCAAATCTTCCTCCTCGTCCTCGTCCCAGTCGGCCCTGATGGAGCTGCCGAGGCTCTGGCTGCGGGGCAGGCTGTGAGGCTTCTGCAGACTCGGGGAGGTCTGGATGGCGGTGCTCATGCAGGGCTGGCGGGGGAGGGGCAGCGTGAGCGAGCAGGGCCTCGGCGGGGCCCAGCTGCGCCTCGTCGGGCCAGGGGTCAGTGGATGGCGGGGCGCCCTCTTCAGGAACTCCTCCACGGCACCGATGGTGCTCTCCATGTCCCCCCGCACCGACCCCACGAGCGACGGCCCGTTGGCCATCTCATCCCTCCAGCTGGACGTGGGGGGGAACGTAGGGCTCTTGCGGGCAGGGTGAGGACTACGACTCTCGGGCTTGGCCCCTGACGCGTCCCCATCATCCAGGTCCTTGAAGCGGACCGAATGGGTGCGGTTCCGGCGCCGCTTGAGGCGGCTCTCGACGTCCGGCGAGTTGCGGTTGAGCAGGACGGAGCGCACGGTCATGGTGGCGGACTTCTCCGGATTGCCGTTGCTATGGCTGTTGGCGGTAGGCAGGCAGTTTGGCTCCTTGCTCACCATGACGCCAGCGGGCTCCCTGGACCCTCCACTCTGACAAGCAGGCTCTTGACCAGAGAGCCCTGAACCTAGGGCAGGAGGTGAGTCAGAATGTTTGTGCCCTCACTTTATCACCACGACGACACACATGAAAAACATGAAGCCTGCATACGTGATATACAAAAAACTCCAGTTCCATCACACGCACAGAAATTCTGCGTGACCCCCTTTTGTATGACTGACGGTTGCTATGGTGACAGTGTGGAGGCTTGACACCACATTGAAGATGACCAGTCGCTCTCAGCAGTCTGTGTGACTGGTCCTGTGCTTTGGTCACATGACTGTACGTGTGTGTACTCAGTGGTGCGTGTGCATCAGTATGAGTGTGTTAGTCTCCAGTACGTCCACAGTAATCGAATCAAAGCAAAGCACTGTGATGGATGGCCAACTTCAGGGCAGTTCCGGGGCAATGTGGGATATGACACATCCTGAGCTTTTGTCCCATGAGTCAACCGAAGAAGCAGGGAGAACGTCACGGAGCGGCTCAACAGTGGTCACAGCCTCTCAAACACACGTTCACACGCACACACACACACACACGTGCTCCCACACACATCATGTCCCCTTGTGCTGTTGGACTTGCAGAGAGCATTACAGCTCAGCACAGAGAAGCAGGAGATGAGAGGCACACACTGGGCTGCTCTTTGACTCTTACGCTTCACATAATCCCACGACAACAGAAAAGAAAGAAAGTGTGTAAAAAAGAAAGAAGGGAAAAAAAATGAAACCCTTATGGAGTTTGGACTATCACAAAGAGGTGTGATGAGTGCACTTAGCACATCGCTCCTAAATATATCCCAGGCGGAGGAGAGAAATCTTTGCAGGAGAGATGCTTTTAGGAGGAGGGGGTTATGGGTAACGGTGTGGTGCTGGTCACACCTGGCTTGTCCTACTTTCCACCCCTGACCCCCTCAGTGCTCTCCTTCCCTCCAACATTAGACAGCCAGGGCTAGTCTTCAGCACTCTCCATGATGGTGCTGCTGCTCTCTGACACTCTTTCTTCTCCCTGGTCTCTTCTTCTTCTCTTCTGTATCCCAGGTTTTCACCTCAACCTCCTCTGCCCTGAAAACTGGAACACCTACAGAGAGAAAAAGAAACAGAGACAGATTGAGTCGATCTAACTTTTTTTTTTTTTTTTTTTGCATGCCATGCGTGACTGTAAATAATGACATAAACACGCAATTATAAAATCGATGGGTCATTGATTTCCGAGTCTATTAATGGATAACAAACTTGTAGACAAATCTACGGTCATTTTCAGAACAAAATGACACAACAATTTCACACACACACACAAGATAGCTTGGCCTGGTGCTGCCAACAGACTCATTATTATTTTCACCAAGAGGACAGCACGGCCTCAGCCAACGATGCCACTGAGTGCTTTGTGCGTCTGTGACATTTAAACACATGGTGCAGTTAAAGTGCATGCCTTCAGATTAGCAAGTAGACAACACTAGAGCAAGGACGAGGGAAACACAGGAAGCAGAGGCTTAGATGTGAGTGTGTGTTTTATGAGTTTGTGAGAGAGAGAGCACAGGGGGGTGATATGTGAGTATTATGTAGGCCTATATGTGCTTATATTTGTGTGTGTATGTGTGTGTGTGTTTGTGTGTGTGTGTGTGTGTGTGTGGTATGTCACCACGTCTGGTGCTTAACTCATTTCGGTCTGCGGGCGGTGGGAACAGTCAGGTGCGGGGGCAGGCACTGACAGGGCTAATTAACTTGGCAGTCATTAAGCACTGCCGTCAGGCACGCAGAGGCGTCGGCATGGCAGCAGATCACCACGGAGACCTCCTGGCTCCCCCCAGCCCGCCGCACAGCCCCGTTTCACAGGGCATTTGGCCTCCCTCTGATCAGGCTAGCGCACTGCCCGCCTCCCATCGCGGCTAGTACAGGCTGTGTGAGGAGACATGCTAGCGCTTGGGTTAGCGCAGTGCTGTTGAACGTCAGCATTTTAATCAGTGGGTTAGCGTGACAACTCGGAGATCAGCAACACACTCGACTGAAAGTGATACCGCTGACGACTCACCTGCAATCGCAAAGCTGTTCGTAAACACAGGAGACTTAAACACAGGAAATTAGTTTTCGAAAAACATGCTTCATATTGCTGGGTCTATTTTTATTTTTATTGCGCCAAGGCTCAAAAGCCCTCAGTACACAAATCTATTCCTAAAAGCAATATACAAGCAAGCTGCCACATTTGGTTAGGAAATGTATGACCTGTAGCGTATCAGCATCAGAGTATCAGGATCTCGGTTATACATTTTAGACTGTCACAACATCAGTATAGCACTGCGGCTTAATATAGCACGACAAGGACAGAGGTCGTTGAAGGACAGACCTTCCATTTGCTCTAGCCTACACAAACGTTCTAGCTCACAGACTGAGAAGAAATGCACACAGCTTAAGTGTTAAACACATTTTTATCTTATTATGCTAATATAGAGGTTAAGCAAAGGCTACTGTATGAGTTCACACACATACACCAGTTTTGATTTGGGAGCTCACAGAGCTCAAAACACACTTTGCCTTACTTAGCCAGCAGCAGGTTTATCTCTCTAATCAAGCCTGCATCGATCTCGGTCCAGTGGAACAAATAGTTCTGCTTCAAACTCTCATTACGGCAATTAAGTTAGGCCCACCCCATCAGCCTCCTACTAATGGAGTTCTAGAAGCGGGCTGTGTTCTGCACCAGGCAATGAGTAGCGCTTTTGGCTGCACTCCCACCACGTCTGTCGCTATGGGAAATTAAACACAAAACAACAAGGAGTGATGCGATTCGTCAGCACTTAGTGTCAGAGTCAGTTAGCACGTTCCTGATTGGCCTTGAATACAGGGTCTATCGAAAAGCTACCAATCCAATGGTCATTGGCTCAGTGATTTTGTGTCATTATGTATAAAATCAGTTTCAACCAGATAATTCAGAGTAGTGTAATAAGAGACAAAGGATTTAACACAAGACATAAAAGATTATGATGATGAATGTCGCAGAGTTGCACAATATTTCGAAATTCTTCCGAATCTCCCAAAGGTACACTCTGTGTTGATTATTCTGAAAGGCTACGATGTTTTTATTGTTCAACTAGTGTTCAGCTCTCAAAATAGCCTTTTCTGCCCCTCTCGTATGACATCTCTCCTTCTTTTCGCTCATTCTCTCTCTCTCTCTCTCTCTCTTTCTTTCCCTCTTGTTCCATGTAAATGAGCACCGAGCTCCACACGCTCTCACGGCAATATCCGCAAACACACTCTAACACAATCTGTCAGCTCTTCCATATTGCTGAACACCTGCTAGCATGAACCTGTTTGTCAGCCTGGCCCCAGGTTGAGCGCCACGGGGAAACAGAGCAACAGAAAATGAGGAGAAGGTTGCGAGATT
>NC_137909.1:25548160-25553160 GCF_963457725.1 Sprattus sprattus
ATTAAAAAGGAGAAGGCACAGCTGCAAAGATAGAGGGAGCGAAAAAGGAAGAGATAGAGAGTGGGGGAGAGCGAGATGTCGGAGAGGGGGGAGAGCGAAAGGATCCATGGAGGTGGGGTCAGACAGAAAGGACAAGGTCTGGAGGAGGGGAGAGGAGAGGGGGGGGGGGAGGGGAGGGGTGACAGTAGGGAGGAGGGAAGACAGTTGGACATCAGGGTCATCGCCAGGGTCAGAAAAAGAGAGAAAGAAGGAGAGAAGAGGGAGGACAGGATAGATAGAGATAGAATGAAGTGAGAGGAATGGCAAAGAGATAGAAGCAGTGAAGAAGAAGAGAAGCGGAATGAAATGTTTGTAAAGACAGCAAAAAATAGATTAGCATCAGCGAGGGGATGGAAGCAAAGTCCAGCGAAAGGAATTAGCAAACCCTTTGCGCATGTATAATTGAAGCTCCACCGAAAACCAGCAGCTTGAATAATTCACCGAAAAACATGAAACCTGCGTCTGTCTCTGCTGCAATGACGCAGCACCTCACATTTGTACATGTTGTGAAACACAAACGTGGTGGCAGTTGAAGCGAGCCACCCCTTCGGCAGTGATGGGGGGGGTGAGAGTAGAGACCCAAGCACACTTCAGGTCATCTTAGTCACCCATGTCCGTCCCAGATTCCCAGGGCTGCGGGTCGACTCACCCCTACTCACCATTCTGTGGTGACACGTAGGACCACTCACAGACACATGATTTCAGCTGATATGTAAAGCACATTTGTATTATAAATTCGTTAAAGTTCAATTAATAAATACATGAATACTGTTCCACACAATTCCATGAATTGTTCAAATGGAAACACAAACATACGGGCATTGTCATAATGCAGTCTGCTGCTTGCCTAATTGGCAATGGAATTCACAATGAGGCATTCTGTATGTGCATTTACATGGCAGGCTTTAGCATACATGTTTATCTTAAAAATACCTCGAGAGCAGTATAGTCATACATTTTTATGGGACATTCACCCCATGGGGAACCAAAGTCATGACCTTGAGCCATATGCTCTACCATTTGGGTATAGCCTCCGCATAACAAGCAACCGCTTGCTGTAGCTTTAGAGTGCTTGTTATACCCCTCAAAACAGTCCTCAGTGTCTATGACTCAGCATATGACAAACTAGTGGCAAGATATGTCATTCACCAGATTTAGTCCTGTGCTCTGTGACAGACAGGCTTTAGGTATCAGGTAGCACCCAAATGCATTGTGGGTGAAGATGATTTTGTATGCATTAGTGGCTGTACTTTGCAGGAGGACAAACAGTGTTCCGTTTTATTTATTTTATATCAGAGATATACACAATGTATACATTTCGAACACATTTGCACAACTTGCACTCTGGGACAGAAAAAGAAAAAGCCCATATGTTTCAACCTCTCAGGCAAGTCAACATTCACAGCATGACACCTGTGTCTGAGCTAGAAAATATCACATCACTGTCTGATACTTCACAGGCACCAAACGAAGACATCTTTTCACATCATCAGTGCGTATGACTTATCATCGCCAAGGCACTAAAATGTCTTTTTCTTGTCATCTCCGTTTTATCGCGCTATTTACCGGCACTTCGTCAGCGCTGCTTATCTGCCCGGTCTTATCTGTCAGACAGTCTCATTTCAGTTTGCCAAACATACCTTAATGCCGTACCAAAACACTCGCAGCCATTTCCTCCCCCAGAGCACTGCGCACTGACGCAGCCCTTCACGGGAGGAAAACTTTCTTCTCGCTGTTTTTTCTAATAAGAGATAGAGAACACTTTATCCTGTCTGAGCGAGCAGAGAGATGAGTTCAGTCCAGAGAGAGAGGGTGAAGGGAGAACGAGTGCAGGGGAGAGGAAGATTGCAAACCCAGAATGTAGCTCTTCGGCTGCTAAGAGCATGACACAGGTCACACGAGGACATTGTAGGTCATTTGACAGGAAAATAGAAAAAGCTCTCAATGCAAACCAACACCACACCACACCTCAATAGCACTGATAAGCCCCCAACCTTACAATTAACCTGATAAGAGCCTCAGAGAGGCAGAACCTCTTCCACCCGCACAGAAGAAAGAGCCTGGCCTCTAGTGGAGGAAAGCGGTATTGCAAGGCCATGACTGAATGTCCCACTGTAAGCGGTGAGATTGTTTTTCTTTTTTTTTCCTCATCGAATTGCGCTTTTAGAGAAACACAGGTTCTTCGGCAATGCTCATAAATCAGCCCGATGGCTGCCCGGCAACCAAGGTGCGTCCTAAGCGATGCTGTAAGGCAAACGCAGATCGACCAATCAATCATCCCCTTAATGCCGAGCGTGTCCAGCGGAGAGACGCAGGCTTGTCCAGAATCGGAAGGGTCTTTATCAGTGGGCCATGTCTGAGTGTGATGGATGGGGTGTGTGGCTTTTCTAAACTGCTCCCCTGCATCCCCGCGTCCACTTCAGGAGTGGCCTCCATCTACTAAAGCACAACTCCACTGAATAAACAACGCCCAAGATGGACGGGCACTGAGGCCGTCTGTGAGTGTGGGCACGCTCCTCTCTTTGCCAATGAGACAGAGTGTGCTTCTACAGACTACAGTCAAGGTGGAGTGTTTGTGTGTGTGTGTGTGTGCGTGTGTGTGTTTGTGTGTGTGAGAGAGAGAGAGGTTTTTTTGTGATATGAAAAATAGAGATGGATGGTGATAAAAACAGAGTCATTCTCTCTGGTATACGAGTACAGAGAGGTGGTGAGAGACTGTTTGTGTGTGTGTGTGTGTGTGTGTGTGTGTGTGTGTGTGTGTGTGTGTGTGTGTGTGTGTGTGTGTGTGTGTGTGTGTGTGTGTGTGTGTGTGTGTGTGTGTGTGTGTGTGTGTGTGTGTGTGTGTGTGTGTGTGCGTGTGTGTGTGTGTGCCTGTGCACTCAGCTGTCCCAGTATATACACTTTCACACAAATGCTTTTTCGTTGTTGTTGCTGCCTGAGTGTATGTGTTTGTCTATTGATTGTCTGCCTCAAGTGTGTGTGTGTGTGTGTGTGTGTGTGTGTGTGTGTGTGTGAATGTGTGTACATGCGCATGTGTGTGTGCGCTGTTACTTTAGCACTCTCCTGGTGATGGTTATGAATTTTGAACGCATCGTTAGAAAGCAGGTAATGTGTCCTGACGCAAAGGACAGAGACAGCCACAGTCTCAGCTTGACCCCTTCTCCACTCCCTCCCTCCCTCCCTCTCTCCCTCTCTCCCTTGCTCCATCCTGCACCTCTCTCTCTCTCTCCCCCACTCCCTCCCTCCCTCTCTCCCTTGCTCCATCCTGCCCCTCTCTCTCTCACTCTCCCTCTCTCTCTCTCTCTCTCTTCCTCACTCACTTTGTAATTTTCCCTTCATCTTCCTCCATCAGACTTTTCAATCTTCCTCTCCAGTCACGCTCCCCCCCCCCATCCCCTTCCCTTCGTTTGATTTCTGTTTTATTTATGATTCCCCCGGCGATGTTTAAGCAGCCGACGTGATGAATGAGGTTTGGACGGGCGACCCTCACCTTTGAGTGAAAGAGAGGCAGGAACGGCGCCGCCTCAGTATTCAACTTTAAAAAAAAAAAAAAAAAAAAAAAATGTAACCTTCTCTGCTTCATAAACACCCAAAGCAGCAGCAGCAGCATCCTCCTCAGCTTCTCTCCTCCATGTGTTACTTAAACTCCGTTATAGGCTGTCACTTCCCATTAGCCACTTCCATTGAACACCGCGTGCTAATTTCCTGGGAGTTCATAGCTTTGCTTTGGAGAAATAATTGAGCTCTCTTTCATTCTCTCTCTCTCTCTCTCTCCCTGCAAATGAGGTGTGCAGTTGTTCAAATGCACTTGTGCTATTGCAGTGGATGAACTGATGACGAATCCAAAGTCAGGATATTAACTGAGAGAGGTCAGGGGAGCATAATGGGCCTTCAAATGAAAAGGAACTGGACTGGACTGGACTGGATGACCTTAAAGTGACCTTATGCCGCCACGTAACAGGTCAGCCCTGTCAAAACGCCGTTGCTAGTGGCTTGGTTACGGGAGGATGATCCTGAGGAGTCGTAGGCCCCGGTGTAGGGGGTGTGCAGGGGAGTTAGACCAGGTGGTTCCACTCCAGTTCCATCATTTCTCTGAGAAGTTTTTTTTTGTATTTTCAGCGATCCATTCTCTGAAGGACAATCTGAGTCATCGCAATCAATGCAGCACTGCTGTTTTCCTCTCCCTCTGCTGCTCTCTCTCTCTCTCTCTCCCTCCCTCTCCTTTCTCTCTCTGTCTCCATCTCTCCCTCTCCTTTCCTCGCTCTCTATCTCTATCCTTTCCTCTCTATCTCTGTCTTTCTCCATCTTGCTTGTTTCTTACCCCACCCCATGCAGACCCCCCCCCCCGCCACAAAAGAATGTGAGTGCAGCATCATCCAACATTTTTTTATTTATTTATTTTTTGACGTGGCTAATTTAATTCCACCCCTCTCCATCATTCATTCCTGTGCAGTTAAAAGGGACAGTTTAAAAAAAAAAAAAAACGAGAGACAAAAACAAGAGCCAAAAAGCATGTTTATGAATTCCAAACCACCATTAACCCGGCAAGACGCCCCGCCGTACCTGAGGAGAGAGCGTGCTGGCCTGCCAGGCGCAGAAATGCATTATCTGAGCAGATATAATCATCCCAGATGGGTTTAACCCCTGCTGCCCCTGTTTTACCCCTGCTGCTGCGAGCATCATCTCCTGAATTAACCCTCCACTCACCGCAGACCTCCGTTGGAGCACGGATGAAGGCATGGGTGCATCCTGAGGGACATGATACTTGCATTTATTCATGCTCATAAAATGCTGTTACACACAATAGAGTGTGTGTGTTAGTGCCAGTGAGTGTGTGTGTTATTGCCAGTGAGTGTGTGTGTGTGTTAGTGCCAGTGAGTGTGTGTGTTATTGCCAGTGAGTGTGTGTGTGTTAGTGCCAGTGAGTGTGTGTGTTAGTGACAGTGAGTGTGTGTTAGTGCC